>NC_060278.1:87572379-87742242 GCF_021613505.1 Equus quagga | reverse complement strand
AAAATGGTGCAGTGCTATGGAAAACAGTATGGAGGTTCCTGAAAAAATTAAAAATAAAATTATTGTATGACCCAGCATCCTACTTTGAGGTATATACCCAAAAGAATTGAGAGCAGAGTCTCAAAGAGGTATTTGTACATTCGTTCATAGCAGCATTATTCACAATAGCTAAAACATGGAAGTAACCCAAGTGTCCATCGACCGATGAAGGGATAAGCAAAATGTGGTTTAGACAAATAGTGGAATATTATGCAATCTTAAAAAGGAAATTCTGATATGTGCTACAACATGGATGAACCTTGAGGATACTATGCTAAGCAAAATAAGCCAGTCACAAAATGATAAATATTGTATGATTCCATTTATATGAGGTACATGGAGTAGTCAAAATCATAGAGACAGAAAGTAAAGTGATGGTTGCCAGGGGCTAGGGGGAGGGGAGAATGGGGACTTATTGCTTAATAGGTATAGAATTTCAGGGCTGGCCCCATGGCCAAGTGGTTATTCACATGCTCTGCTTTAGTGGCCCAGGGTTTCATCAGTTTGGATCCTGGGCGCAGATCTAGCACTTCATCAAGCCACGCTGAGGCACTGTCCCACATAGCAGAACTAGGACCTACAACTGGAATATACAACTATGTACTGGGGGGTTTGGGGCGACGGAAAATAAAAAATATAAGTAGAGAATTTCAGATTTACAAGATGAAAAGAGTTCTGGAGATAGATGGTGGTGATGGTTACACAACAGTGTGAATGTATTTAAAACCACTGAACAGCACACTTAAAAATGGTTAAGATGTAAATTTTATGTTATATGTATTTTAACACAATTTTTAAAAAAGACAAAATCTAACAATAACAACAAAAAACTTACTGCTAGAAGCTAGTGGATTGTCTAGAGAGCATGGCTATCCATACACATAAAATTAGGTTTCTATCAGTTTTGGATGTCACACTTGCATTCTCTGACTTAAAATAGATAAGACCGTCATCCTCAAGTGTAGTTGAAACTAAAGTTCAACAAGAGGCCTGTGTGACTGTTCATTTGGATAGATTTCCATGTATTAAAACATCATGGTCAAAAAGAAACAAACACTTGGGCCAGCCCAGTGGCGTAGCGGTTAAGTTTGAGTGCTCCATTTCATCGGCCCAGGGCTTGTGAGTTTGGATCCCCAGGCACGGACCTACACACCGTTCATCAAGCCATGCTGTAGCGGTGTCCCGCAATCAAAATAGAGGAAGATTGCCACAGATGTTAGCTCAGGGCCAATCTTTCTCACCCTGAGCTAACATCTGTTGCCAATCTTCCTCAACAAAAAAAGAGAGAAACAAACACTTGTTTCAAAAATGAGCCCCCTGGGGCCAGCCCAGTGGTGCAGCAGTTAAGTGCGCACGTTTCGCTTCAGTGGCCCTGGGTTCACCGGTTCAAATCCCGGGTGCAGACATGGCACCACTTGGCAAGCCATGCTGTGGTAGGCATCCCACATATAAAGTAGAGGAAGATGGGCACGGATGTTAGCTCAGGGCCAGTCTTCCTCAGCAAAAAGAGGAGGATTGGCAGCAGATGTTAGCTCAGGGCTAATCTTCCTAGAGAAAAAAAAAAAAAAAGAGCACCTAATCAAAAATCATATTCAGAAATGCAGGTGTTGATATGCTATAGAAATGTTTCCTGCAAAAACAAGTCTGTCATGTGTTCCAGGGTAAAGATCTTCAGGGTCTTATTTATTTTATTTAAATAAAATAATGACTCTCCCAGCTAGTAAAACCATAAGGCTTTTAATAAATGGACCAGACCTTAGAACCTTAGATGAGGGCTGTTCTCAAAGCCTTATGTCCCAAAAGCCATAACAGATGTCTGAGGCCCTTCTAGGTCTAAAGTTCTATAATATTCTTTTGTCCTTTCTGTTTTGAACTTCCAAGCTCCCTAATGCATCAATGTCATACAGCATGACCCTGTGTCCCGGATTCCTCCAGAATCTGGCCCTACCTTAACTGATCCACCTCAGCTATGCTGTGCCTCTAGGCCAACTTTTTTTCTTTTCTTTTTTATTGAGGTCACATTGGTTTATGACATTATATAAATTTTCAAGTGTACATCATTAGATTTCAACTTTTGTATAATCTATCTTGTGTTCACCACTGCAGGTCTAGTTGCCACACATCACCATACACATGTTTTCTAGGGCCACCTTTAGTTCCAGCTGATGCTCTCTCAGCCCCTGAGGCTGGAATGCTGTAATGACAGGGAAATGAATGGACAGGGAAAGAGCTCTGGATTGGAAGTCAGAAAGACTGGATTTCAGGTCAAGCTTTGCTATTTCTCACATGAGAACTTTTACAAATTATTTCATTTCTCTGGGCCTCAGCTATAAGTGAGGAGAATATTTCATTAAATGTGCTTTCTAGGTCTGGATTTTATTATTCATCCTAGCTGAGAGCAAGAGTGGTGGAAAGTGAGAATTAGGAAAACCTTCACAAAGAAGATGGTATTTCAAATGGTTCTTAAAGAATAAGCAGGATTTTGGGGCCGGCCCAGTGGTGCAGTGTTCGTACGTTCCGCTTCTCAGTGACCCAGGGTTTGCCAGTTTGGATCCCGGGTGTGGACATGGCACCGCTTGGCAAAAGCCATGCTGTGGTAGGCGTCCCACGCATAAAATAGAGGAAGATGGGCATGGACGCTAACTCAGGGCCAGTCTTCCTCAGCAAAAAGAGGAAGACTGGCAGTAGTTAGCTCAGGACTAATCTCCTTCAAAAAAAAAAAAAAAGCAGCAGCAGGATTTAGACTGGCCCAGATAAGGAACACAGACCAATTCAGGGAGAGGGGAACAATGTTAGCTTAGATGCAGAAGCTGAAAAGCACAGGCCAGTCTATAGGCCAATGCCAATCCTAAATAATTTTTCATACATCAGTGGCGTTTTTTCATAAAGCCAAATTTATTTTATATAAAGGACTATATTTTATGCTATTATGTCCTGCCTATTCTTTTTTTAATTTTTTTTTTTTTGAGAAAGATTAGCCCTGAGCTAACATCCACCACCAATCCTTGTTCTTTTTGCTGAGGAAGATTGGCCCTGAGCTAACATCCGTGCCCATCTTCCTCTACTTTATATGTGGGATGCCTGCCACAGCATAGCTTGATAAGCAGTGCATAGGTCCGCACCAGGATCCGAATCAGGGAACCTGGGCCGCAGAAGCAGAATACATGATTTTAACCTTTGCGCCACCAGGAGGGCCCCTGTCCTGCCTGTTCTTGTGCAGTTAAATTATCTTTATTTTTAATTCAGTGATAGTGACAGAAGTTGATATTTGCAGTTGCAAAAATATCCTTACTTCATGAAATTTTAAATTGGCAGCTCTTTGGGATTCCATGCTGAAATATTCATGCAATTTTTAAAAATCTCAATCATTGATATAAAACGAAATAGCAACCAATTCAGTTTAGACCTTAGCTGTATTTTGTTGGCTGTAAGATTAAAAAGATAGAATGTCAGGCCATGAAAGTCAAGTAAAGACTAAGGAACTATTCTAGACTGAAGGAGACTAAAAAGACATGACAACTACATGTCATGTGTGATTCTGAAGTGGATCATTCTGTTATAAAGGACATTATTGGGACAACTGGCAAAACTTCAGTGGAGTCTGAGGATTCAATGGTTGTGATGTATCAATATTGATTTCCTGATTTTGATAGTTGTATTATAGTTATATAGGAGAAAGTCTTTGTTGGAAATACAGTACACACTGAAGTATTCAGGGGTCTGCAGCCTACTCTCAAATGGTTCAGGAAAAAAAGCTATTTGTATTGTACTTGCAACTTGTCTTTTTTCTTTAAAGCGCTGATCCTGTTTTATTATCTGACTGGAAAATTAGACAATCCACCAGTCCAGGAAGAGATAGGTGGGCTTAGTCCTCCTCTCTTCATTGCCAGCTCTAGCCCCACCCTAGCCTCTCTTGGTGTTCTTCCTCTTCATGAGGCCTCCCAGTGTGGAGGGCAGAGGGAGGAGTCGATAGACGTGCTTCTGGGAGTCCAGGTGGACAGTGAAGAACTGGATGTTTACCACCTGCTTGCAGACCCTGATATGGCACTGGCAGACCAACACTCGATGTGGTGGGTGGACTTGGACAAGCCAAGCCTAAGGACCTCTCCAAAAAATCCTTAATCTTCAGGCCCAGGATGTAATCCAGCTTCATCTTGCCCTTGACAAGCACCTGGATGCAGACGAGTCACCGTAGCAGGGTGTTGCCTTCAAACAGAAGTTTGCATCAGCAGCTCCCGGGGAGCCTTACAGATCTTGGCCAGAGTAAAGCTGACCCTCCAGACCAAACGTTTGTTCCAGAGACCGTATTCTCTGATCAGCTTCATCTCTTGGTCCAGGCAGAATTTCTTGTAGGGTCTCTGTGGGGTCACACAGATTTTACGAAAAACCCAGCTCCTGGCCCAACTAGCACGTTGGCTCTACTCTCCCGTCTGTACCTAAGCGCAGGCCCCGGTAACTGAGACAGAGCTGTACTTGTAACTCTTCCATAAATTTAAGAATGTTTCAAAACTTTAAATTAAAGATTGATAATACAGAGTAGGGAGGACTCATATATAGGGTCCCAAATGCTTAGTTTAAATTTTATTCTGTAGGTAAAGAAAAGCCAGAGATGCTCTCAGACTAAAGGCCCCTCCTCTACCTCAAAACTTTTTACCTACTAAAATCCCACACCATGGAGGAATGGAAATGGAAGATCTTTGCCAAAATGGCCACCTGACAATCAGTGCCTACTCCTTGCCATATCACAAAAGGAAGGGAATAAGAAGCTAGACCTTACTTTCATAAGCTTAAAATCTTTAATTAGAAAGATCTAAACCACCCACCACCTAAGGTCCATCTTGGGAACGGTGAACAAAGAGAAAAGAAAATGCAGGAATAGGAAATTACCAAAGGAATGGAAAAATAAATAACTTGTGTGCTCAATCATGAAACACTTCCTAGAAATTACAGATTTTGAGCCAAGTTTGAAAAAAGAGGCTAAGTGTTCATCAGAGGAAAGAAGGGCATTTTGGAAAGGATAGAAAAGTCATATGTGGCTGCCAGTCTTGAGTCCCTCTGCCTAACAATGCCCTTGGACATGTGTGATATGTATGGGTATTAGCAGCACCTCACAGTAATAAATCTTTTCAGTGAGTTTTCTCATCTTTCATCTTAGCTAATCCTCATAGCAATCTTTTGAGATTGGCAGGACAGGATTGCTATCTCCATTTGAAAGGTTGGGAAACTGAGGCTCAGAAGGGTGTCATCACTTATCTAAGGTCACAAAACAATGGTTAGGATCTCTGCCTGCAGATCCTCAGGCTAGGCTTTTTGTTTTTTTAAGTATATAACTGATCAAGAGAGTGATCTTTTCAAAATGTAACTGATATGTCATACCTCTATTTAGAAATACTTCATTGGCTCCCTAGCACTTGTCACAGCTGCAATTTTATACCTCTGTGTATGATCCTTCCCAAAAGCTTCTCTTCCCAGTTTCTTTTCCAACTCAACTAATGGAAATTCCATTTTCCAGTTGCTCAGACGAAAAAAAAAATATATATATACATCTACTTTATATGTGGGACACCTAGCACAGCATGGCGTGCCAAGCGGTGCCATGTCCGCACCCAGGATCCGAACTGGCGAACCCCGGGCAGCGAGAAGCAGAACATGCGCAGTTAACCACTGTGCCACTGGGCCGGCCCCCCAAAAAATCTTTGAGATATTTTTGACTCCATTCTGTTATACCCCACATCAAGTTTATCAGCAAATCCTATTGGCTCTGCCTTCAAAATATTCCAAAATCTGACCACTCTTCACGACCTCTACCATTATCCCTCTTATCATATCTTGCCTGAACTATTGTCAGTGACCCCTTACTGGGCCCCTTGCTATTGCCCCATGGTCCCCACCCACTATTCTCCAAGTAGTATACAGACTATATATAGTAGATATTCAGTAAAAAAATTGTTTAATGAATGGATGAATGAGCACAGGAAAGGATATTATTTCTTTGAGGTTTGCCCTTTAATGTCTTTAGCCTTATAAACTATAACTATAAATTATAGTCAACATTTCTAAAGCCAGCCCTAAACCCTCTAAGTAAACTATTTACTAGACAAGTGACAAATTGTCAAAGAAGCTAAATAGAAGCACAGTGTAAGAATGTAAGTGTTCTTCTGTCCAGAACAAG
This sequence comes from Equus quagga, assembly GCF_021613505.1. Classification (NCBI taxonomy): domain Eukaryota; kingdom Metazoa; phylum Chordata; class Mammalia; order Perissodactyla; family Equidae; genus Equus; species Equus quagga. Next base: position 87,736,031 of record NC_060278.1, on the reverse strand, counting down.
TTACAACTGCTATGTGACTCTGACCAAGTCACTTCCACTCTCTGAGCCTCAAGTTCCTCATCTGTCAAGTGTTGTTATGAGCCATACCCAGGTTCAAAAAAACAAGGGAACAAATATACAAGTACAGCACAGAGGAGATATAGTTTATTATTAGAATAAACAGAAAAGCCTTAGGTATTATGGGAGATTGTAAGTTGAGTGGTAAAGTGTGGCTGTCAATGGGGTTAATGTACTCTTAGATATGTACAGTCAGAGCAAAGAATGGTAATAGTTCCCTGTCCAAGGCAGACCATATCTAGAATAGTTAATGAGATATTAACCAACTAGAGTATGTCTAGAGGAGACTGACATGGATGATGAAGGATGACGAAACCACAGCATACAAGGACCTGGGAATGTGAACTCAGTATGTCTTCATCCATAACACAAGAACACTGGACTAGATCAGAGGTTTTCAAAATAAGTTTTGTAAATCCCTAGAGATTTCACACACATACCTCATAGGGACCACAGTGACAAAGTGAAGAAGCCAACTGAATGGGGCTCCGGTCCTCCCATCCATGCTTCAACCAGATCAGCGCTGCTCTTACCTGTTTTAGGTATGGGGCTTTGGCATAACAATAAAAATAGCAAACACAGGGGTTGGCCTAGTGGTGCAACAGTTAAGTTCGCACATTCTGCTTCTCGGCGGCCCGGGGTTCACTGGTTCAGATCCCGGGTGCGGACATGGCACCACTTGGCAAAAGCCATGCTGTGGTAGGCATCCCACGCATCAAGTAGAGGAAGATGGGCACGGATGTTAGCTCAGGGCCAGTCTTCCTCAGCAAAAAGAGGAGATTGGCAGTAGTTAGCTCAGGGCTAATCTTCCTCAAAAAAAAAAAATTAGCGAACACATTGTTTGCAAAGCACTAAGCCCTTTATGCAAATTATTCCATACTCCTCACAACAATCTATGTCATAGGAACTATTATTATTTCCATTTTACAGATGGGAAAACTGAGGTTTAAAGAGGTGAGGCAACTTGCCCAACTAATAAGTGTTAGAGTAGGGACTGAAATCCAAGCAGAGTCCAGAGCCTACTCCTGTTAATTTTATTTGAATAAAAGGATTCTAATACTTTAAAAAAAATTGAAAATTACTGAACTAAATGATCTTAATGGCATCTTCTAGATTTAAATTTCTATAATTCTGCATTCAGCCTAGCAAAGGGATATAATAACTGTCCTCAAATATCTGAAGGGATGTCTTATGGGAAAAAAAAAGATCATTCTATGTGGTCCCAGAACATAAAACTAAGACCAAGGGAAGAGGACAGAATGCGGAGAAAGTTCTAGTGAGGCAATATATCTAAGAATGTGGTAACAGAGCCGCCCAACAATGGGACAGGTAGTGAATGAACTCTGTCATCTTGGTAGTGCTCTAGAATCAGAATGATCACTTACGGAGATTGTTGGGGATGGAGATATTGGGACTACAATTTCCGCTTTGTATAGGAAGTGGACCAAATGACTTTAAAGGACTAGAACTGAGAGTCTCAAATTCTCAGATAGAGGTTCAAAGTATCAGAAAGTGGGGATCATTACTAGGGCCCAGTCTCTCCCATCCCAAATCTAGGGAAAGGGGGAAGGCCCAGCCTTGGCTCTGTGCCTTCTGTAATTACTGCTATAACTGTGAGGCTTCCTAAGGCAAGAACTCACGCTCCTACCTGACTATTTGCTATCTTCAAAGGTCAGCAGGCTGGTACTGGATTCTTCCCCTTCCCTCAACCTCTCCCAGCTGCCTGTCACTGCAGTTCCTTACAGTTGTGACAACTATTCTGAATGTCACTGCCAGAAGTAACTTTAGCAAGTATCCTGTTCACCAACCACAGTTTACAGGTGGGAAAAAAGAAGGCTCAGAAAAGGGATTATCTAAAGCCATTCTCCTCCTTAAGTATTTACTGAACACATGAGTATAAGAAGTCAGCCCAGACACAAACTCAAGTAGCTGACATGGAGCTCAGGACACTGAATCAGGCTTCAAGACAGTCCCCATTTGTTATATACTTATTATTACATATGTTAGTATATATAATAATATATTAATATATAATATTATTATTATTATACATTTATTATTCATATCCCACCTACTTTCAAAAAGTGACTAGTGAGTTGGAGTTACCACTTTAGGCAGGGGTTCTTAAAGGCATCAACGGTCACGAAACTCAGGAAGAAATGAGAGAAGCAGATTAGAGATCCACCTTAGACACGAAATCCTCCAGCCCTGCTTCATAATCTGCCCACCTGATTCAAATGGAGAAAGACTGTTCCCAGCAACAGTTATTTCCCACATATCTCCCATCATACCAGCGACAGTACTGCTCCCAGGCAAGGGAAACAGACTCTTCCTCAGCTCCTTCACCCCAAATCTAAAATCCTCTCTTTCTTTCACTATGTCAACAGAAACCCAGCCTGCCTACTGAGTGCCATAAAATCACTGCAGATTGCAACACAACTTCTAAAACCATTTCCTCTTCAGACACAATCATAGAATCCTGAAATATCAGACCTGGAAGGGACCTTGCAGTGTATCTGTAGTTCATCTCCCACCACTCTCACAAAGGGGAGGCTCAGAGACGGGAAGAGAATGGTCTGAAGCCTGAGAATGGTCTGAGAAGAAGAAGGCCATCTTCTTTCTCAAATGAGTGTTTTTGCATACCAAGCATTTTAATCAGTAAATATACTGTTGTGAAACCAGTGAAGATATAGATGAAGGACAAAAAGTTCCTCCCTTCCCATATCATTGAAATAAACTTCAAGACAGGACCTAGATAATTAACAGAGTTCTTGGTCACGAATGCTAGGACAACACACTTTAGGGCTCATGTCACCTTGACAGTCTTCTCCTTGTCAGAACGTGGGCTTGTCTCACCTTCCCAACCATCCCTACCTTCTCAAATACACAACACTCACACATAATCTACAGGGATCTGGAAAGTTCTAAATATCACACTCTGGAATTCATACTCAGAGGCATACGGGGATCCTGAGAGCAGAGCTTCCATCCTAAGATAAGTCACCTGCTTCTCAGAAGCTCCAGTTTCTAAGGAAGAATTGAATGAAAGCCAGAGCCTGTGGAGAGACCAGGTGATTTCAGCTGAGGATGAGGGGTGAGATGGGGCAGAGATAAGGACAGCCATAAGCAATCCAAAGCAAACAGTGGAAGGAATGGACTACACCAAATTTATTGGGCTTTGGAGACTGGGGTCCTCTCCTAGAACCTAGATATTGAGCAGCTGCTATATATCACCAGAATAATAGCCATCAACCACTCTTTCCACCCTTTCCGCATAAACTCGTTAACTAATTCCCCAAAACCCCTACTGTCACCCAGTGTCCCTTCAACTAGCCAGCCCTCACTCTGTGAGCTACCCCTAATATCCCTCACTGACTTTCTCTCCCTGAATGACGATTCTAGTAACTTTGTCACTGATCATCTTCTCACACATATACACATAAATCCCCATTAATGCCTCTACCTGCCACACTAGGGGGAAGAGTGCATGGGTGAAACCAAAGTTTTGTTTGGAGGACAAATTATAAGCCCTTGAACCAGATGAACATGTGCCTTTGAAAGAGGTAATGTGTTACATAGACTAAGAGGACCCTTGATTCTTTCTCACTTTCTCCCCACCATCTACACATCCAATTACCAATGTTGGCTTCTTTCCTCTAAATTACTCTAAAATTTCATCTTTCCATTCCTTTCCCACCAGCAGTATCCCAGTTCAGGCATCTCTACCCTGAATAACAAACTCCCAGCTCTCTGGCTTCACACTCCCACATCCATATGTATCCAGATTAATCTTCTTAAGCCAAACTGTGAGAACATCATTCTCCTGCATAAAATCCTTTCATATGTCTCTAAAAATAGTCAAGATCTCCCATTCCTGGACCTTAGCCACTGTTGAAGACAACTTTGATTGCTCCTTCTCTCACTTGCCACATCCAATCCAAGTCAGCAAATTCCAGGAGCTCTTCACTCAAAATAGTTCCAGATTTTGACCACTTCTAACCACGTTCAAGCTACTACTATGGTCTAAATCACCATCACTGCATACCTGGATTTCTATAATAGCCTCCTAATTTGTCTCCCTGCTTCTACTCTTGCCCTTCTGCAGTCTATCCTCCACACAAAAGACAGATACTAAGTAAAAGTCAAATCATTGTCACTTCTATGCTCAAGATTGTCCAGTGGTTCCCTATTTCACTGTGAATAAAACTCAAAAAAGTCTATATTGACTTTCAAGGTTCTACACGATCTAGTGCCCTGCTGACCTCATTCCCTACTACTCTCTTTCTCTAGCGCACACTGTTTCGGCTACACTAACTTCCTAGCTGGTCTTCAAACACATCAGGCAGCAGCACACGCCCACCTCAGGGTCTTTGCATTAGCTCTTCCATGCACCTGGAATATTTCCCCTTCCCAACCCAACTTATCTACATGGCACGCTCCATTTCCTTCATATCTCTGCTCAAATGTCACCTTTATCAGGGAGTTCTTCCCTTATCAATCCCCACTTTTCATTATCATTCTCTTTTCCCTTACAGTGCTCTGTATTTTTCTATAGCACTTATCACTACTTGTCATGTATTTATTGGTTTGTTTGTTTATCATCTGTCTCCTCAAGCTGGAATATAACCTCTATGAGATCAGGGACTTTCTTTGTTCAGAATAGTGCCTGGTACATAATAAGTTCTCATTAAGTATTTATTGAATGAATAAATTGTTCCCCGTATAAACCCTTTACTCCAGACAGACTTGGTCTTCTCACTGTCCCGATATAATAATAATGGTGGCTAATATTTATTGAGTGCTTTCAATGTGCCAGGAATTGGACACACGGATTTGTTATCCTATTCAATCCTCTTCAATTGACAACTCCATGAGATAAAAACTATTTTTATCCACATTTTACAGTTGAGAAAACTGAAGTTCAAAGACATGAAGTAACTTGTACAAAATCATATAGCTAGTTAGTGGCAGAAACAGGACTCAGATTAGGTTAGTTTGACACCAAAACCTATTCTAATTTTTGTTATACTGCCTCCCTACAATGCTTTCTCCCTTCTATGAACTATTTGCGTAAGTGGCTCTTTGCAGTTTGGCCCATACTTGCTTTCAGGCTGTTTTATACAAGCTTATTTGGTTTTCCCAAATAGAATGTAAATTCCACGAGACCAAAGTCTGGACCATTTAAACCTGACAACACATTTTATCTGATATTTTTAATGGCTAATATAGCTAATTTCTCTTTTCAACTTCACAGTCAAGTGTTGGACAACTAGAATAATGAAGTAGTATCATGTGGTGAAAAGAGTAGTTGACTAGGAGTGAGGATATCTGGAGATTAGTCTCAGCTCTGTCTCCAAGCAGGTATATGACCCTTAAGCAAATCACTTAGCCTCCCTGGCCCTTAATCTACCCATCTGTAAAGAGAGTTGGCCTGAATGGACTCTAAACAATCACTTCAAGTTCTAAAAATACTATTATTCCATGAACATTTACAGTGTGTCAAGCCAAAAGTAAAAGGTCGAATTCTTCCTTACTATGGTTCTGTTCTGGCTAACTGGAGAACTTTCCTAAGAGCACTATTTACTTTGTGGACTATTTCAGTACATGTAGAAGATACGCCTCAAAACATGGACTGAGCTACAAATGTGGTTTGCTAAGGCCACTACAGCTATCTAAATGACACGGTTTAGGTTGAAAAGAAAGTCATACTGTGGCTCATAAGAAGTATATCAACCAGAGCAAATCACTGAAAAATGTCATTTTTAAAAACACCAATAAAAATTAGAGCAGGAAGAAGGTGGGCTCCAAGACAAAGGACTTTGGGGGAAAAGGAGGACTTCACAGAATAAATGGTATGATGGATAGTTTGTGAAATATTGAATTTATGATAAAGGCAAATAGTGCAAGAAAAATTGCAGGCAATGTTTCAGAGAAAACAAAAATCTATACATAAAAGGAAATGCAATCATAATATATTACTCTTACATAAACACTGATTCTAAATTAACTAAAAAACAGAGCTATAATTATATTGGGAAGACGAGAGAAAGAAGTTGGAGGAGTATACAAGAATTAAATTCTCATCTATCATAATAGGAAGTCAATACTTTCTAAAAAACAAAAAAGATGAAGAAATAGTAGTATAAGCATCTTATTTAAAAACAAATGGAAAAGACAATCTGTTCTGTATGGAATTCTCTTTGCACCTTTGTCAAAAATCAATTGGCAAATGAGCTAAATTCTTCTGAATTGTACACTTTAAAAGTGTTCAGGTGACGAACTTTATGTGTATTTTACCACAATAAAATATCAATTGGCCACATTTGTGAGGATCTATTTATGGATTTTATGTTCAATAAAACATCTGTTCAAAAAAAACAAAGGGAGGGGCTGGACCCGTGGCTGAGTGGTTAAGTTCGCGTGCTCCGCTGCAGGCAGCCCAGTGTTTCGTTGGTTCGAATCCTGGGTGTGGACATGGCACTGCTCATCAAACCACGCTGAGGCAGTGTCCCACATGCCAAAACTAGAAGGACCCACAATGAAGAATATACAAGTATGTACCGGGGGGAGAAAAAGGAAAAAAATAAAATCTTTAAAAAAAAACAAAAACAAAGGGAAGTAACCATAAATCTGGCATATCTGCACTTTACTTTCTTATTTATTTGTAGCTTACTTTTGCTTTACTGTAAACAAAAGAATTGAATAATAATGACCTCTGTGGAACTTGTCTCCCATTCCTCTACCCTTGTATCCATTACACCTAATATAGGGATGAGCACCCAGTATCTTTAAAAATTCTTGTCGGTTGGTTGACCACTGTAAAAATGGAGTCAGTATGGCTTGTTATGAAGTTGCAGAATATTGTACTAGAAGTAAGTTTAGAGATTATCTAATCCAGTGTTTCCCAAATTGGTGTTCCATGGAATACTGCTTTTTATGATGTTAACGACTGCTGCAAAAAGTGTTTGGGGCTCAAATAAATTTTGGAATCCCATGTTAAACAAAATTAATCAGATGTCTTTACCATAGGACTTCTTGGAGACTTTACTATGTTAGTATACATTAGGAATCCCACAAAAGGCAATTTATTATGTACTGTTTCCCAGACTCATTTGTTTCATGAATTAAGAAGCCCCTACTAATATCTCTAGTAACTAGTAGTTCCTAGAGCATCCTTTGGATGACACTGGTCTATTCTACTCCCCTCATTTTACAAATGAGGAAAGAGAGGCTCTCTAAAGCCTGTTCAGGTGTGGACAGTAGGGGAACTAGAAAGAAGGGCCTCTCAGAGTTCTGCAGCAATCTCTAATGATTGAACAATTCTCGCCTGTGTTTTCTCAGTCTTTCATCATGTACCTGAATTATTTTCAAACCAGGGAACAAATCTCCTTTGCAGATCTGTAAAGGTTTTCTGATCCCTAAGGAACCTAGGAGGTGGGCCCAGGTATTCGCTGGAGCTCAAGCATAAAGTCCCAGGGCAGGAGCTAAAGAAAGTTCCAACAGACATATAGACCATGAGTTTCAGTGGCAAAGTGATCTCAAATTGAACAATGGCAATGTTTCACATTTGTATAGTGTTTTCCAATAAATAAATACTTTCACAACATTGTCTCATTTGGTTCTCCTAACAATCTAGGGAGAATTATTATCCCCATTTTATGGAAGAGGAAATTGACTCACAGAGAGTTAAATACCTTGCCTGCAGTTACATAGCAAGTGAATGGCACAGTTGAAATGACAGCCTAAATTTCCTCTCTCTCAGGTTAGGCTTCTTCTTAATATGTCATAATTGGGCAAATTTTGAATGAGCATGAATTTAACTCTTCCATAAAACATCCAAACTGCTCCTATTGGCCCACTTAAAAAGAAATAGGATCAAATTCTCAGAATGCTCATGCATGGTGGCAGAAGCAACACCCAATATCTGAAACTTCAAGGTCCTATTTGGGTTCAGTATATTAATACCTCCTATAGAGCTATGTTGCCAGGAGGAAGGGGTGTTAGAAAATTCCCACTGGGGAGGCAGCACAGCCTAGCATTACAAACAAGGAGTCAGACAGACTTAGGTTTGAATCCTGGCTCTACCTTACTCATTCTGTAACCCTTCTGTGCTTCATTTCTTCACCTGTAAAATGGAGCTAAGGAAACCCATTTTGCAAAGCCGTTGAGAGGCTAGTGTAAGAAATCAGAGGGATAGTATACGTAGTGTCAGGGTTAAGAGTGTAAGCTCTGGAATTATACTACCTGAGTTTGAATCTCAGCTCTGCTTCTTGCCAGCTGTACGACTTCAGAAAAGTCACTTAACGTCTTAGAATTTCAGTTATCACAGATGTAAAATGAGGAAAATAAATAGTGCAATCTTAGTTGTTGTGAGCATCAAATGAGATAATATTTGTTAAGCACTTGAGCACAGTGTCTGGTATATAGCTCAGTAAAAGGCAATGATGCTAACAGTGGTGGTGGTAGTGAAAAACCCAATACCCATTTTCCTCCCAAAGCAAGAATAAGAAAGCAAGCTACTCAGTCCTGTTCTCTTCCATTTACCCTCTCCCCTCTTTCCTCTCCAACTACAAGCCAAGAACACTAGAGTTGGATGTCAGTTCTCTCACATATTATTTATGTGACATAAAGCCATTTAACCTTCTTGAGGTATTTTTCCTCACTTGAGACATTAAGTTAACAATACTCTGCTTACTCTACTGGGTTGTTGCAAGCATCAAATGAGTTAATGGATTTTAAAGTAGTTTGTGAACTATGAAACACTATTTAAATGTGAAGGGTTTCTTTTTATCTATCACAGACTATAAGATAGATGTTTTTACCAGTAAAAAGCAACTTTATCGCCAAGTTTTTTCTCATGGACAATTCGATCCAGCACATTGTAGCAGATGTTTGTTGTTGCTCCTTTCATCCACTCAATGAAGATTTTCCCTTTAGTCACATCAAAGTTGTACTGGAGGAATGGGCCAGGACATGGGGTCTTCCAATAAAACTCCTTGGCAATGTCTCCCCAAAACTCTGCAACAGAAGGGGAAGCAAAGACATCACTAAGCTTCTCAGAAATATTTATCTTCAGATGGCTTACCAGTCTATGCACAGAACCAACTCACAACTTCTCTGCCCTGTACTCTGGGACCCATCACCTGGGTCTCTCCTCTACCTGTCTAATCTTATCACTCACCACTCTCCCAACTCACCTTCTATTCCCCTGAGCTGAATCTTGATTCAAATTTCTGCCTTCCCTACTCAAAACTACCACTCCATTTTTCACCATCTATTCAAATCATAGCCTATGTCTATCATAAGGCTTAGCACATTGTAAGCAATAAGTAAATTTTTTAATGAATTAATTAGTGAAAGGAAGAAATAATTTACACACAGAGCCTTCCATGACCATTTCTATCTCTTAATTTGTTCATTCACTCTAGTAATTATTTAGGGAGCAGCTCTTTCCCCTACTATTACTTGCCCAAGTGTTACGTGCTCTGTGCCAGATGTCGCTTTAAACTCTTTATATGTATTATCTCATTTAGGCCTTACTACAATCCTAGGAGGTAGGCTTTATGTTTACTCTCATTTTATTGATTTGAAAATCAAGATTCAGAGAGGTTAAATAACTTGCCCAAGGTTACACAGTTACTAACTCAAGATTTGGACTTTCCTGAGAAAGATATTTTTGCTAAAATCTGAGAGATGAATAGGAGTTTTTCTCCACTCCCCTACCAGGAAAGAGAGTACTACGGGATAGGAAGGAACCAAGGGTATATGTTAGCACTTGAGGCTGAAGCACTGAAAATAAGAGGAAGAATAGCAGGAACTGATGCATAAACTGGGCAGATCATGCAATCCTTCTGGGAATGATAAGGAATTTGGTATTTGTCCTAAGAGCAATGGAAAGTCATTGCAGAATTTCAAGCAGCAGAGGGACATGATCAGATTTACAGTCTTGAAATATGTGCCTGGCTAAAGTGGAGAAAACGTACTCAGCAGATAAACATGCAACTGCCGAGTACTTAGGATATTCTCAGTACTGGATCAGCAGCTAGAGGGGAGAGAGACCCTTAGAACCATAACAATGGAAGGAACTTTTGAGATTATCACCTCCTCATTTTACTGATAAGAAACCAAATTCATAGAGGTAAAGTGACTTGCTCAAGATTACATGATTTAGTTGATACAATCTAGTTGGAGAGATAAGATTAACACATGAAATATTTTTCAATATACAAAACAGAATATAATTGAAAGCTAAATCACATTGCAATCAATTAAAGAAATCCAAATTAAATCAACCCCAAGGTGCCATTATACACCTAGCAAACTAGGTGAAAGATGAAACTAGCAAAGATTAAAAGAAAGATTAAAGCCAATGCCTAAGTGGCCCTGGGAAAACAGATATTTTTATATAATAATGGCATTATAAGAAATCAACACAATCTTAGTGGATAGCAGGACAATGCCTGACAAGAGCCATAAATTTTTTATACCCTTTCATGTGCTAATTCAGCTTTGGGGAACCTATACCAAGAAAATAATCCCAAAGGAAAAAAAAAGATTACTAAAGAGATGTTTATAGCAACACTATTTATAAAAGTGAAATTGGAGGGGCCAGCCCCGTGGCACAGCGGTTAAATTCGCACGTTCCGTTTCGGCGGCCCAGGGTTCACAGGTTCTGATCCCGGGTGTGGACCTGTGCACCACTTGTTGGGCCATGCTGTGGCAGGTGTCCCACATATAAAGTAGAGAAGATGGGCACGGATGTTAGCTCAGGGCCAGTCCTCCTTAGCCAAAAGAGGAGGATTGGCAGCAGATGTTCGCTCAGGGCTAATCTTCCGCAAAACAAAGAAAAAGAAAATTAAAAAATAGTGAAACTGGAAACAACTCAAAAGCCCAACAATAAAAAAACTGATGAAAACTAGTACTAATAATATTGTAATACTAGTAGTAATACAATAGAATACTAAATACCATTAAAGAGAAAGCAAACACAACTGGCATTTTAGTGAATGCCTTTCACGTCCCAGGGACTGAGCTAATCTCATGTAATCTTTATATGGCCCTATGAAATACACGTTAATTATCCTAATTTTATAGTTGAGAAAACTGAAGCTCAGGAAACTCTCCTAAGGACCACGCGGCTAGAAACCAGAATACAAAATCAGATCTGACTCTAAAGTCCATGTTGTTACAACTACATTAAGTATGTGTGTCTACTCAAAAATATTTTTAAGTGACAATAGTGGGCATAGATTATGTAAAACTATTTATATACCACATTTATGTCCATCAACAAGGAGTGAAGAAAACCTGAGTTTTATGATCACTTTGTTTTGTTTTTCGGGGTTTTTTGGGGGTTTTTTTGGTGGAGGTGTTGAAATTGAGATGCTTTGTTGGCACACATTCTAAGTACTAAAGAAGTTCAGAAGAGGGAAAGATGAGCATGACTGGGATGATCAGGGAACGCTCTGTGGAATTGGTGGGGTTTGACTAGGTAGAGAGGAGCAGAAGGAAAGGGGCAAAGGCAAGCAGGTGGGAAAGGGACTTCTGCATTTCCAGTATATCAGTGAGAATGACCTGTCTAGAATGAGAGGTGTGGGAGAGAGGAGCAGCAGATAAGGATAGAAAGGTGGGGTGGGGTACTTATCCAGAGACTGGAAAGAAAGGAAGGATTTTTATTTGAAACTGGAGGAAATAGGGAACTACTGCAAGTTTCTGAAGTAACATATGAAAGCAGTGTTTCCAGAATATCAATCTAATAGTGTTTAGGTAAATCTACCAGAGCGATTGAAGGTTGATGAGACTAGGGAACCAATTAGAGAGGCTGCTTCCTTGAGTTAAAAGCGTCTGTGAGAATGGAAGAAAACGTAATCTGAGAGAAATTTGCAGAGTATTTGACAGAATTTGATGAAAGGCAGACTGCAGGGTCAGGGAAGAGGAACAGCACAGCTATTAGGAGTATAGGTTCTTCAGTGAAGACTACCTCGGTTCAAATTCCAGCTCCACTGCTAAGTAGCTTTGTGACCTTGTGCAAGTTAATGTCTCTGAGCCTCAGTTTCCTTCTCTGTAAAATGGAGATGATAACAGTCTGTACATTAAACCAAACAGGATTATTTGTGATTAGTAAGCAGTAAGCAATCTATACATAATAAGATATACAGATAAGATCTATCTACAAATGATCTTAAATAATAGCTAGATCATATTATTATTATTATAGATCATATCTTATTATTATAGATCATCTATAAATGATAGATAGATCTTATTAGAGGAAAGAATGATGAAAGAGGTTTACAGTTTGGAATGGTGCCATTGACAGGGATTAGAAAATTAAGGATGAGGGAGGGTTTGGGAGAGAAAATTGGTAAATCCCAGCCACAGTCATGTTAAATATGATATAACATCAAGGCGTGTGAATAAAATGGTCTACAGATCAATGAAACTTAGGACCAGAGCATAATTGAAATCCTGGGTACAGAGCTAAATATATAGATAGGAGTTATTATTGTGGCAGTAATAGTTCACCCCTGGGAAACAGATGAACTCATGACAGGAGAAAATACAGAGGGAAGAGAGGGAAAAGAGACCTGAGGACTCATACTTGGAAACTGCCTGCAGCAATCAACCATTGTATACTTGATTCAATCCTGTCTTGCGTTACTTAGTAATTGCTTCATCCACGTTGTTCTTATTGTTACTAATCACCATATATTAAATGCCTGCTGTGCAACACTATAAGGCACACTTTACTGATTCCGTGAGTCATCATACAAAGCTACGAGGCAAGTATTATTATCCCTATCTCATAAATGAAGAAAAAGAATCTCAGGCAGGTTTTAAAATCTGCCTAAGACTGCACAGTAAATGAGTGGTAGAGCCAGGATCTAAATCTATACCTTTCTGGGTTTGATTAATGGCCTGTGCTTGTCCCACTGGCAAACATCATGCTGCCTTCCAAACTAGGTACAGTTTCGACCCCTTACTCAGTCTGAGGGTAATGGTACGGGTTTTTGCTTTTTTTTTTTGGTGAGGAAGATTCGCCCTGAGCTAACATCTGTTGCCAATGTTCCTCTATTTTGTACATGGGTCTTTGCCATAGCATGGCCACCAACAAGTGGTATAGGTCCCTGACAAACCAAACCTGGGCACCACTAGGCCATGTGCTGGCCCCCCAAGTGTAGGGAATTTTCCTTGCATATTCTTAAAGACAAGGAACTATCTATCAGAATTTCTGAGTTATTACAATCCCAGATTAAATTAAAAAAAAACATTTTAGTGACTTGTTCAGTCTTATACTGGGTAATTTCCATTGGGACTTGTGAAATATTAAAAATAGATCTGGGAGCCAGCCCTGAGGCCTATAGGTTAAAGTTTAGGGCTCTGCTTCAACTGCCGGGTTGGGTGCCCAGGTGCAGAAACACACTGTTGCCTGTCAGTAGCCATGCTGTGGCAGGGGCTCACACAGCAGAACTAGAAGGACTTACTACCAGAATATACAACTATGCACTGGGACTTTGGGGAGAAAAAAAAGAGAGAGAGGAAGATTGGCAACAACAGATGTTATCTCAGGGCCAATGTTTCCCAGGCAAAAAAAAAAAAAATTGAAACAGTAAGAAAAAAAAAGATCTGGGACTCCATTACTAATTGTGGGGACCCCAGGATGGGGACTAGACCGGCTGCTGCCCCTCAACAGTGGAGACGAATTCACTGGCTAAAGGTGTCGGGAGGCAGCGGCTGAGTCGGTGCACAAGGGGGCAGAGAAAGTTCTTCTGGCGGCCCTCCTGCCCTCAGGGCGCCCCCTCGCCCCTGGGAACCCCTGTTTTCACCTTAGGAACTCTCCTTCTCTTCTCATGAAACTTCTACTCTCCCCCACGGAAGCCCCACTTCCTCACGGCAACCACGTGCCATGAAACCCCCAAGTGGTCAGGGAACTCCGCAGCTCCTAGGGACCCTCGTCTCCTCACAGGAGCCTCCTCCTCCGAGAACCCCCATCTCCTCCAGCACCCCTTTTCCATCTCCTCAAAGAACGGCGATTCTTCCCTCGCCGAACCTCCACTTCCTCAAGGACTCAACTCCCCCAGGGAACCCCTGTCTCCTCAGGGGAGGCCGGCGACTCCTCGCTCCGCTGGAAGCTCCCCTCCCCTCCGCGCTGAGCCCCCAGGCGCGGCCTCACCTCGCGGCTCCTCCACAGAGCGCTGGTGCAGCTGTCGGTAGCGCTGCAACGAGGGGACGTGCGCCGAACGGCTGACCTCCGGCGGCGGAGACCAGCGCCGCCCCCGGCTCCGGGCTCCCGCTTCCTCCCGGGCCCCGCTGCCACCGCCGCCGCCGCCGCCGCCGCTCCGGCCCCGCTCCTCGGGAAGCCCCATCGCGTCGAGTTGACCTGCACAGCAGCCGCCTTTGCGGTTGCGGCGGGTGCACAGGCGGGGAAAACAGGCCGGCCGAGGGGCGGGGCCGGGGTCTGGCGGGTAGGGGCGGAGCTTAGTCAGGTCTCGGTGGGCAGGAGGGGCGGGGCCATGCCCGGTCGGGGCGGGACCAAGGTTAGCAAAGACACAGATAGGAAAAAGTCGAGCATTGCCTGGGGCGTAGGGGCCCAGCTGACTTGCGGAACGGGTGGGGCCGTTAGAGGGAAAGCAGAAGGGGCGGGGCCAGGCGTGACAGGAGAGGAGGTGGGCCCATGGAGTGACGGGGAGTGGCGGGGCTGGATGTGACAGGAGAGGAGGCAGGACCATGGAGTGACCAGGGTGGGGTGGGGTCTCGAGCAGGAAAGAGCTGGCTCAGGCCCATCGCGGAACCACCCCGTGGTCTGATTGCACAAACCTGTCACCCCATCGAGTTGGAAAGCCAGATGGAGTAGGGTTCTTTTCAGACTCTTCCCCTCTAGGAACTATCCTTCCATTCTGAGTAAACCTCTCACCTTTGTCCTTAGGAAAAACTCCTCCCGTGGACTTTGAGGGCATGGCCTGGGGACAGGACCTCCTCTCTGCTAATCTTGGGCCCAGCTCAGATTTTCTCCCACCCCCGAGCATACGTCTTCCCTCTCCCTCCAGAGCTCGAGTACAAGACTTATTAAGTGAAGACTAGGAGGAGCCTTCAGGTCTTGGCTAATAAACCCACCTCCTCACTGCACAAATGGTAAACTCAGGGAAAGGAGAAAATTTGTGCAAGGTCACAAAGCAAACAACCACCAAGTTAGGGCCAAACGTAGGTCTCCCGATTCCAGGTCTTTTTATCTCATCAGGCTGTAAGGATTATGTAAATATCAAAGTCTATGCAAACAGGAAGAATCATTCATACTCTTCTTTCCTTCCCAGTCTCTTTACTTCACCAAGAGACCCCTCCCACCTGCCACACCTGGGCTCAATTACCTCTGGCTTCCCTTTATCCCTTCCACTCCAGAAATGAGAGGCCAGGCAGGACCCTCTATCTCCCATCTGCTCTTGCCACCAAGAAGGGGCCCACCCCATCCATGAGTTCACAGAATGGCTGTCAAGGCAGGAAGGATCCTTAAATATCTAACTCCAAGAGTGATTCTGAGGCCTGAAGCAGAAAGCCCACACCTTCAGAAGTCTACACAGGGCTTGTGGCCCCATCTGGCCTAGACTCCCTTCCCACCTGCTCCCTTGTTTCATTGTTCAGCTAACCACAAGCCCAGCACACCTTAAACTGAAAAAAAAAATCTCCCCATGGTCAGACATATGATCCAGAGTCAACCCAGTCCTGAGGGGATGGTCTCCGGGCTCATTGAAGGGGTATGGACCCCATGGAGTGGACATGGACCCCAGTGAGGAGGTATTAACCGCACTGAAGGGACACACACTTCACTAAAGGCACATGGACTTCACTAAGGGAGCACAGATCTTGCTGAGACATCTCACATTTCACTGAAGGGTTGTGGACCCTGCTAATAAGACATGAATGGCATTGAAGGTCACTGACCCTACTGAGGGGACATGGACTTCCTCCCAGGAGATACAGAAGGTTTATACTTTCCTAAGAGACGTCAACCCCACTGAAAGGACTCAAACCCCACTGAGGGCCCTCTCACTACACTGAGGGAATGGACGCCATGAAGGGGCACAGACCTCATTTCGTTGTGACAGGCCCTACTTGGGTGATCAGACTTCATTGAAGCATAATAAGCCCTACGGACCTCACTAAGATAGGAACCTCTCTGTGGGGAAGAAAACACACAAAATGGGCACACAGTCCCACATACTGATGGTCTTCTTCCCACCTCACACACACAGCTCTGGGCAGCCCTACCCCCCTCTCCCTTCTCCCCAGCCCTTCTCCCAAGCAGTAGAGCTGTTCCCAACACACTGCTGCCCCCTCCTGTCTACAGGTGTCTCTGCAGCT
This sequence comes from Equus quagga, assembly GCF_021613505.1. NCBI lineage: Eukaryota > Metazoa > Chordata > Mammalia > Perissodactyla > Equidae > Equus > Equus quagga. The sequence goes on along the minus strand of NC_060278.1, from coordinate 87,719,618 downwards.
GCTAGGCCCATAGCAGATTTTCCAGCAGTCCAGGTCATCTCTGGGCCTGGAGCCTGGGGTTGGAGAAGGAGATATATACCTGGAGCTTTACCAGCCCCCTGTCTCTGCCTGTGGACTATGCAATGGAAATTTGGACAAGAGGTCTCATAAGAGAGGGAACCCCTCCCCATGTTTGGAGATGGAGTAGTAGTGCAAGCTATAGTGTAGTTGGAATTCCTCAGAGTGGGAGGAAGATGGATCAGGTTGGACCAGATGAGAATCCACGAGATTAAGGAAATAATAATAATGATAATAATGATTGTGGCATTTAGTGAGTAGGTATCAAGCCCTATACTAAGCGCTTTCCACGTGTTATTTAATCCCCACAACAACCCTCTGAGATGGATACTATTATTCTCTCTATTTTACAAATGAGGAAACCGATACTCAAGGAGATTAAGTATCTTGCCCAAGATCACACAGTTTGTAAGTGGCACAGGGAATAGAACTCAGAGACCTAGACTACCAGAGACACACTCCCCACTCACTACCCTTTTACCTTTTTCCATCCCACCCACTCCTGCCATACCATCACCACCATTATTTCTTTCTCAAAGTGTCCTTTCCAGAACTACATCAAAAACTCTCAAAATACTGGTAAATATTCAGGTTCCAGAGACTGCCCTCCACCCCCCCCCCCCCATCCTAGCCTGCTAAATCATGATCTCTAGTGTGGAATCTGGGAATCTGCTTTTAAAGATTCTAACACATGCTCAAATTTGGACTCACCGTCCTATGCTGATAGGTCAGGGGTCCAAGAAGGGGTTTTGATGGAAAGAGGAGTCAGATGAGTCAGATGAGTCAGAGGTCCAGGGTGGGATCTGACGTTCGAGGAGAGGTATTGAAGTGAAGAAGCAGTCTGAGGAGGAAGCAGGTTCTGAGGGTGGGAGGTGAAGTCAGAGTCTGAAGTCGAAAGAGGGGTCTGGGGTCCAAGAAATTTGGGATCAGAGAGAGGATCTGGGGTCGAGGAAAGGTTTGCGGTCAGTGGAAGACTCTGTGGGCCAAGGAGGGGGTCTGAGGTCTGAGGAGGATTCTAGCTCAAACTGGAAGGAGGAAGAGGTTTGTCCCCTGGGCTGCATAAGGTGCCCCGGGTCACTACGGTTGCTCTTGCAGCGCGCTCTTCCCCTTTTACCCCCCACTGCGCGACCCCGACCTGCCCTCCAGCCTTTCCATCCACACCCACCCCCACCCGCGCACCCACTGCAGGCTGACAGCGCTAAGCAGGCAGGGGCGAGTCAGACCCGGACACTCGCTAGGGTGGGGTGAGGCGCCCCCTCCCGGCGGCCCAAGAGCCCAGGCCCCGCCCTCTCCAACTCCCCCCTCCCTCGCCCCCGCCGCACCACTTCCGGCAAGCGCTGCGCTGCTGGGGGGCGCGGGCGAGGATGGCGGCGGAGAACGAGGCCAGTCAGGAGAGCGCCCTGGGCGCCTACTCGCCCGTGGACTACATGAGCATCACCAGCTTCCCGCGGCTACCGGAGGATGAGCCGGCGCCCGCGGCCCCTCTGAGGGGCCGCAAGGACGAGGATGCCTTCCTGGGAGACCCCGATACCGGTGAGGCCCGCTGGCTCCGTCCCTGTCCCCTGGGACGTCCCCGGTCCTCCTTCATCTGCGCGGAGCATCACCTCCACCCTCCATCTCCCTAATTCATCCCCTTCCTCCTGAACCTCTCCCTTCTCCTCCCTTGTCTCTGTTAATTATCTGGTGGGGTTGGGAATGTATTTCTGCCTTGGAGGCTTAGGATGCGACAAGGGAGAACATGCCAAGGACTGCAGTAGGAGGGATTGGGGTTACTGCTTGGGAAGAACCAACTAATAAAGAAGGAATGTTGGAGGGAAGATCTTAAGGAACAGCTGTGACCACTCAGAAGAGGCCTTTTCTAGTGACAGAGAGCAGGATAGGACTGCAGCAGGATGGATAGAGGCTAGGTCTTGAGAAGAACTTCCCCACAGCCAGGGATTGTGGGAAGGAGAGACCATGGGGAGAAGCTGAGAATCTCTTCATGTCCAGGGAGGGGTAAAGAGAATATGATTCCCATCTGTTTGTGAGTGATGGCTATTGGGAGACAGGGGGATGGACTGCATGACCTCTCAAAGTCCTTGGGGACAGAGTGCCTTAGCTGTCCTGTGGATTACCTCACCCCTCCCGGAGCCACAGAGGAGCCATAGATCAGGCCAGGATATTAGTAAGGTACCCTGCCCCCTAGGATGCAGGCTCCAGAATTTTACTGTGTTCTCCTCAGTCCTCTGCAGGGACTGCAAGGTGTGGGAGTAGAGAGGGAGGAGACAGGGCTTGAGGGAGACCTGAGGGCCAAGAGCTCTCTGAGCATTTCTTCCCTAGTGCTCCCTCTGCTATCCATGTGGTCCAGCAGTATCCTCCCCTCCATTCTTCATCCTCCATCCTCCATCCCTCTTTCCCTCAACGTCACTTCCTGGCATTAGAGCATCCTTCTGCTTCACTCTCTCTTGCTCCCAGTGCCTACACTTGAGCTCTATCCCTTACTAGCCTGGCAGATCTGTTTCTCTGGCCCAGCCCTCTCTAGCCTGGCCCTTCTGTAGCTATTTCCAGCCTGACAATCCCAAATTCTTTCCCCCTCCACAACTTTCCAGTCTTCTGGCCTTGACCAGCAGCCCCTGCCAAGCTGACTAGACTGTACCCTACCTGGAAGGAGGAGCGAGGGAAGAGTGGGGAGGTTTATGGGCATCGCATGTCAAAGCTGCAGATCAGAACTACTTTTCCAGAGGGAGTAGCCCTGGAATCAGGAGGCAAGAGAGAGAAGTGGGGATATGTAGCCTGGTGGATACCAGCCTGAAACCAAGTCCTTTCAGGGGTCAGAAGTGCCACTTCTGGTCCCAGCACTGCCCTAACTCACTGTGTGACAATGGGCACAGCTACCCTGATCTGGGCCTTAGTTTCTTCTTTCAGCTCAACTGGGAATGCCTCTCTCTCCTAACCTAGAGATTGGAAACCCTGACATGTTTTCTCCTTGTCCCCTATAAATGTTTTAGCATTTATCAAAACTTGTGTTTATTTGTGCAATCATGTGATTATTCCATGTCTGTAAGTCCTATGAGGGTGAGGTCATGACTGTTTTGTTCACTGTCCTTTCTCTACCATCCCGCACAGTGCTAAGCACTCAATAAAAAATGTTGAATGAATAAACGAATGAGAGAGAAGATGTCAGGATGAAAGAATGGCAGGGAAGGAAGTTCACAAACCTCAGAGAGTACCTTGGGGAGTTAACACAAGCTCTGCCCTCAGCTGTACAAAAACCCAGCAGAGACCTTGGTCAGCTGAGTTTCTAGGAACCTGTACCTAATGCCAAGGTTGTACACTAAGGTTCCAAGAACCTTGCCATCATACCTATGTAGTCATTTCAATGCCATCTCTCCCAGCACTACTTCCAAGCCCCAAGGCTCCTTTGGCCCAGCTGGACCAGCCCGTTGTCTAAGACGGCCTCCTATATTCTCAACCTGGTGGTTCTTCCTAGTGGCACTGTCCCATCCTCTTATCTAGGACCTTGGTTGTGCCCAGCTAGCCTCTAGCCTGCCATTCCCCAGAACCAAATGCCAGGCACCCTGCAGCAGGCTCTGTGGAAAACAGAGCTAGATGGTAACCACTCCAAGGCTAGGGAAGCACTTTCTTTCCTCTCTTCTGAGCTCCAGACCTACGTGTTCCTCTCTCTCCCAGGCATCTGCTTCTAGATGTCTTGCAGATGCCTTACTTTCAGGATGTTCTCTGCTGAACTCATCATCTCCTCCCCATATACCTGTTCTTCCCCCGGTGTCATTCTCAATTAATGACACTGCCATTCATCCAGTCTCCAAGGTAGAAGACCAAGAGCCACCCATGATTCCCCTCCTTCTTCTTACTTCCAGACTAGGATCAGATGCTCTGTCTCTCCTTTCTAAGTATCTTTCAAATTCCATCTCACCATCTCTGTGATCACCACTGTAGACTAAGCCATCATCCTCTCTTACCTTTATCACCCATAGGCTTCTAGTACTCTTCCTGCCTCTTGCCTCTCCTTCACCCCCTTAATCCCAATCCATCCACAGCCTGCACTTCTGATCATGCCACCGCCTCATTCAAAAATCTTCAGTGATTCTCCCCTTAAGGGAGTAAGCAAGCCAGGGATAACCTCAGTCTCCTGCTAAGCTCTCTCTCCTGAGCTCTAGACTTGCCAAGTCAACTCTGTTCAGGGTTCTTTTGTCATAAACTCGGCTAAAACTGAGCTATATCTAAAAAGAGAGTTTTATTCGATAGCATTACTGAAAAGTTCAGGGATGTGGGGCTTCAGGCGTAGCTGTATCGAGGTGCCTAAAAAGGAATTGGCTTTTCTCCATCTTTTGCTTTGCCTTCCTTTTTATGGGCTTCATCTTCAGAAAGCCTCCTATCTTGTGGGGGAAAGATGCCCCCAGCAACAACAGGCTTACGTCTTATCACCTTAGCAACCTAGACAGAAAGAAAGCCTTTCTCTTTTCCAATAGTTCTAGCAAAAGAACAAAGTTTGAGTTTCATTGACCTGGTGCTGGTCATGTGCCTGTCCCTGAACAAATCACTATATAGAGGTGCCTGTTCTCATTGGTTAGGCCTAGGTCATATACTTACTCTGGTCAGGAATGAGAGAATGAAGAATGAGAGGGGAGATAGTGTTCTCTACAAGAAAACTGAATGAGGAATGTTGTCTAAGCAGATAAAGATTAGATGCCTTCTAGGCCAGCAGCCTCCAGACAACTCCTGCTGGTGTCCCACAAATTCAGAATAGCCAAAATTAAACTCATCATCTTTCTCCCAAAAGACTTTTCTTCTGATCCCGAACTAACCTTTTCCCAGTGTCCTGCTGTTGCTCTTACATATCAGTAAAATCAAAGGTATTATTTTCTCAGCACTTACACAGTAGGGTACTCAGTAAATATTTTTGTTAAATAAATGAATAACTTAATTATTGATCGGTGGAATAAAAAGTCTTGAATACATCCTACTCTCCTGGGGCCATATGACCTTCACTTCCTGGTTCTTCATATCTGATTGGAGAAAACAGATTGAAGGACAAATAGCTGGAAATATCAACTAGAATTAGCTTGTAAGTTTGGTTTTTGAGGGTGGAAATAGCTCCTGATGCCATGTGGAGCTATGGAAAGGAGGTTTTTCAAGTTACATAGACTCTTGGTTCTGCCCTTTATTCATCTTATGATCTAAAGCAGGCAATTATCACCTTTCTCAGCCCCAGTTTCCTCATCTAAAAATGGACAGAGTAGGCCTATCTCATAAAGTTATGGGAATACTTCAATGAGGGAATGAATGTAAAGTACCTGGTATACAGTCAGCATCAATAAATATAAGTTCAAAACCATTTCCTGTACTTCTTTTGAAACCTCTAGAGGCCAAGGAGAGTTCTGTGCCCACAGTAGGTATTTAACCTGTTTGCTGAATGAATTCTAGTTTTATTTACAGACTTTGTGTTGCTGGTGCTGAGGGTTAGAAGCAAGCATGATCAACTGAAGGAGGCTTCCAGAACACAAGTTTCTTTTTTTAAACAAAAGTTTAAAAGCAAATTACATGTGCATGGTAAAAAAAAAGAAAAAAACAGCGAGGAAAAGTGAAAGTCCCCTTCTCCATTCATAGCTCCCCACGATTTTTCCTTTTTATTTAAAAATATATGTATTCAGGCTAACCCCGTGGCCTAGTGGTTGAGTTTGTTGTGCTTCACTTCAGCAGCCCAGGTTTGGATCCCAGGCCCAGACCTACACCACTCATTGGTGGTCATGCTGTGGCAACTACCCACATACAAAATAGAGGAAGATTGGCACAGATGTTAGCTCAGGGCGAATCTTCCTCACCAAAAAGAAAACTTAAAAAAAACAAAAGGCATATATATAAGTAGTAAAAATTTCAAACAAAAAGTTTTCCCACCCCATCTCATTCCCATCTTCAATATCTTTTCCCAAAAGTAAGCACCTTAAATAATTTCTGAAGATTTCTTGCATATATCAGCATTTTATCCATATATATGGACATTATGATTTCTTATTTAGACAAAAGAGGGGAGTGTGTATCATCGAGGGTCAAGGAACTTGGATTTTTATGATGTTGGCATTGGTGAACCACATAGTATTTTAAATAGGAAAACATAACAGTCAATTTTTTTTTTTTTAAAGATTTTATTTTTTCCTTTTTCTCCCCAAAGCCCCCCGGTACATAGTTGTGTATTCTTCATTGTGGGTTCCTCTAGTTGTGGCGTGTGGGACGCTGCCTCAGTGTGGTCTGACGAGCAGTGCCATGTCCGCGCCCAGGATTCGAACCGACGAAACACTGGGTCGCCTGCAGCAGAGCGCGCGAACTTAACCACTCGGCCACGGGGCCAGCCCCCATAACAGTCAATTTTTAATATTATCCCACAGACTTTTAAAGAGGTTATACTCCTAGCGCATAGCAGCAGGTGCTCAAAAAATATTTATGGAATGAATGAACTTTTAAAAACACATTGTGAGTACATTAAGGTCAAGGTACCAGGCTATTTCTTTACTGTTCACAAACAGCCAGGACCTTTAGGCCATTCAGAGACCTAGTTTCAAGGCTAAGATAACCTAGAGGAGGGAAATTTTAAGATGGAAGAGTGTCTCAGCTCTGGCCAAGGTGGAAAAGGAATGGAAATAACTTTGAGTGCACACCTACAGGGTGCCCAGTATACATCGCCTCATGGAGTCCTTGTACCCATCTGGCCAGTTAGGGATTAGCTCCATTATTAGGGTGAGGAAAGTGAAGCTCATGACTTGAAGTGACTTGTCCATAGTCACACAGCAAGAAAGAGGCTTCAGGTCTCCCCTGCGTGCACTCTTACATCCTCAGATCCATTCTCCAGATAGCAACCAGAGGGATCTTTTTAAAACACAAAACAGATGGCTTCAACTTCTTGCTTAAAACTCTCCAGTGGCTTCCCCTGGCTCTTAGGGTAAAATCCAAGCTTCTCACTAGGCCCACGGGGCCCAGTGCATCTGGCCTTGCCTCATTCCCACTGCTCTTTCCCCTTGTTCGCTACACCAGCACCACTCAGGCTTGGTTATTTTTTTCTAATGCACCAAGCTCATTCCTACATTATGGCCTTTACACCTGCTGTTCCTTCTTTTTGGAACACTCTACTCACTTACCCCTTGCTCGACATGTGGCTGTCTCTTTCTCATCCCTTAGTTCTTAGCTTTAAAAGTCACCTCCACTAAGAAGCCTTGCCTCATTTCCCCAGCTAAGCAGCCCCCAATTCACACTGTCATTCTCCATCATTTCATTCTTCTTTTTCTTCATAGCACCTGCCACAACTTGTAATGATTTATCTGTTTACTTGTTCATTACCTTTTTCTTCCACTGGTCTGTGAACCCCACGAGGGCAGGAACTGTCTGTTCCTTTTCCCTAGCGTCTAGCATAGAGCCAGACACATGGCAGGCCCTCCGTATTTGTTGAATGAATGAATGGATAACCCAAGGAAGGTTGGAAGCCAGAGACTATCCGCTTAGTTTAAGTAGCTGCCTCCTTGCACAGAAGGCTGGGGCCCCAGCTAGGGCAGGATCTGGTTTCCAGGGAGGGTCCAACTCCTGCCTCTCCAGGAAGTGTTCTCAGCCCTGGGTCCTGGGTCCCGGGAAAATTGGCCTTGGGGCGGGAATCCAGCTGGCCCTGCTGCCCAGCTGGGCGTCCCTGTCCTCCCAGCCCGATGCCCTGGGGTGTGTCGGGAGACGCTGAAAGGTGAGCAGTGCTGTTGGGGGGGGGGGGGTTTGACAGGGGTGGGGAGAGGGGGGACCCGGAATAGCCCTGCCTGGAGGGCGGGCAGGGCCAGGTAACAGGCACCCAGACCGACCCCTAGCCGCCCGCAGACCCGGACTCCTTCCTGAAGTCGGCAAGGCTGCAGCGGCTGCCGTCGTCCTCCTCGGAGATGGGCAGCCAGGACGGGTCGCCTTTGAGGGAGACGCGCAAAGACCCGTTCTCTGCGGCAGCGGCGGAGTGCTCCTGCCGCCAGGACGGGCTGACGGTCATCGTCACAGCCTGCCTCACCTTTGCCACGGGTGTCACTGTGGCGCTCGTCATGCAGATCTACTTCGGGGACCCTCAGGTGAGGGGGGGAGGAGGAAGCAAGGAAGAGCTTGAGGAGACCGTGGGAAGTGGGGAATGGCTGAGGGAGGGAGAGGGGCCAGGAAATGGAAAGGGGAGAGGGCGGTGATGTGGGCGAGGAAGGGCCCGATCAGGTAGGAGCATTTAGGGTAATGAGGGAATAGTCGTAGGGGAGAGTCGAGAGGACAAGACGGCAGGGCTCCCACCCCCGTCCCCTGTGGAGGTTCTGGGTTTAACAGGGGCCTCCTCCTGCCCCAACTTAGTCCCCTTTCCCCTCCCAGATCTTCCACCAGGGTGCCGTGGTGACCGATGCGGCCCGTTGCACATCACTCGGCATCGAAGTGCTCGGTAAACAAGGATCTTCTGTGGATGCGGCTGTGGCAGCAGCCCTGTGTTTGGGGATTGTGGCACCACACAGCTCTGGCCTGGGCGGGTAAGGAGTTCCCGGCTGTGGAGGCTGAGGTCCCCCAGGCCTACTTCTGTGTCCTGGTCTGTGTCCATGGGGAGGTCTCTAAGTTTGAGAGAGGGGCAGCTGGGCCTCAACTCCTTGTATTTTCTCTTTCTACACCCAATTTCACTCCTTTTTCTTTATGTGGAGTCGGAGTTGTTTTCAGAAGCTTTTTTTTTTTTTTTAACTGGGAAAAGGATTTTGTAAACTGTAAAGGGAGGTGCAAAGTTGGGGGTATAGGGTCATTAGGGCAATGATACTTAAACTTTTAGGGTTTACAAATCTCTAAAACAAATCCCCATGAGTCTGATGAAAGCTTTGGACCCTGTATCCTCCAAAAATACACTCCAGGCAAAGAACTGTTAAAACGGAGGTTACAAACTGGCCACCCATGGGGCTATACCCAGCGCACAGATTGGTTTGGTTTGCACACTTAAATTTTTAAAAGTTTGTTTGCTAGTGTTAAAAAGTTGAGAACTTCCATGAAAATCCAGATTTCAAACATCTCTTGAACCTGGAGAGACCTGGTAACACTGGTCTCATTCCACATTCCCACATGGCTGCAGTTATCTGGTGCTGAATAGAAGTTGCTTCCCATGATGGGGCTTGTGCTGTCCACTTCGTCATAGTATCCACCATTCCCTACTGTTTATCTGTCCTGCTTTCCTTATTATGTTACTTGGCCACAGACCAACCATCTAAGATGCAACCCCCATCTCAGATGGAAACAAGCCACAGAAAAGGGACAAGCAGACGAAGTCCATATCTTGGCTCCTGCAAGACCAGCCCTCTAGGCCCTACCAAAGAAATTCCCCTTTTGATTTTGCACAGTCTGTCCTTATATAATTTCAGTCCTGGGAGAGGGAGCGGGGGAATATCAAGGCAGCAGGTGCAGGAAGCTGGCAGCAGTCCAGCTATGGTCTTGGGAGGGTGGGGGCAGAACATCCTGCTTTCCCAGTCTCTGGGTTTTCCCTAATCAGGGATTAAAGTCTCCAGTGACAGGCTGGAAGAGGTCCATGAGCTCTGGGTCCCCAACCCTCTCGATTTCACTCTCTACCCTCATAAGGTGGCTGACTCTCTGAATCACTGCTGGGAACGGAGCTCTGATGACAAACTGAGCCTACAGCCATCACTGTTGGGAGTTCAGGGGTGGCAGGTTAATTGTTCAGAGGGGTAACATATTATCAACCTCCCCTTTCTGTCTCTCTCCCAGTGGGGGCGTGATGCTGATACATGACATCCGACGAAATGAGAGCCACCTAATTGATTTCCGGGAGTCTGCACCAGGGGCTCTCAGGGAAGAGGCCCTGCAGAGATCCTGGGAGACCAAGGTGGGGGCCCTGGTGAGAAAAGAGGGTCCAGGGGTATCTCCCTTCACTGCCCTTTTACTAACCCAAGCATTACTTTGCTGAGTATTTACTATGGAGGTGAGGAGAAGAGTTAAGCAGGATGGTCTTAGGCTATGAAGGAGACAGGTAGCCCCCAAAATAAATAATGAACCACAAAGTCTGGACGGTTGATAACAGGCAATGACAGCAACACCTTACCTCTCTGGCAACCTTGCCTATCTGGCACGTAGGAAGGAGGAAAACAGGCTGCTGAGCAGCCTGAGATGTTGTGAAGTAGCTGCACTAAAACACACATCTCACTCTGAGCCTGTTGACTGTAACTTTTCCAGCCCACAACATATTATTAGAGAGGAACTGCTAGAGGCAAACCTACTATCCACTGAGAGCAAAGGAAGAAATAGAATAACTTGGAAAAGTAGATATTTAGTACAGTGGTAAAAGCCAAACATGGCTTATCACAGCTCAGAGTAATGGTGGTGTGATAACGAAAAGGTTAAATGAAAGTCCCTTGTGCTCTATTTTAAAAGGCAGGCGTAGGTATAATCCAATGTAGACAGGTTTCCATCTAAATTGGTTATGCCTTGGCTCTTAAAAGAGTTTGCTTAATTTATAAATCCCTCAACTGTGATAGATAAAGGAGGCCTTTCTGCATTTGCTGATATGAAGTCAGGGAGATGGGAGGGATGCCTGCTGGGGACTACTTGTCCCTCCTCTGGGATACTTGGCCTGTGTCTCTCCCCTGTGCCAGCCCCCCATCCCTGGCTTGGGGCTCTGCAGAGTTCAGCCCAGCCCCCCCCTTCCAGTGACCTGGTCTCCTCTCTCCCTCGCCTGCCCGCCTCGCCCAGCCTGGGCTCTTGGTGGGGGTCCCCGGAATGGTGAAGGGGCTACACGAAGCTCACCAGCTCTATGGCAGGTAAAGACCCTCCCCTTAGGGACCAGGGGCCCCTGCCTGTACCCCTCCTTGGGTGGCCTTCTCCTGTCTTCCTGGATTCTTCCCTTCCCAACTCTCCACCCCCCCGGCTAATATCCCCTTCCCTTGCCAGGAATCTCCTTCCTAGGAACCCCCCTCCCCCCAAGACCCCTCCTCCTTCCCCCAGGACCTCCTCCACCCCCTGCTCTCCGGCCCCCCCAGGCTGCCATGGTCCCAAGTCCTGGCCTTCGCAGCAGCTGTGGCCCAAGATGGCTTCAACGTGACCCATGATCTAGGTCAGTGGGGCCTGGGGGTCGGGGGAAAGGCATGAGGTTGATGGAGAGGGGAGAGGGAACCTCTGAGATTTGGGGCCCAGGCCAGAAAGCACCTCTCTTCCAGTTTGCTTCTCAGATCCCCTTACCACCCTATCCCACCATCACTGTTACCCACCAGGAGGCAGCCTCAAATGAGGGGATCTGGGAGGGGCCCATATACACCCCTGCCTCCCCCATAATAGGCTCCTGGGGGGCCAGGGCCCTTAGGGCCCACCACTCAGCCCTCATCCACCCCACCTATTGCGCATCTCAGCCCTCCAGTCCAGTCCTGTCACCCCCATGCCCAGCCTCCCCTCTGCCCGCAGCCCGCGCCCTGGCTGAACAGCCACCTCCCAATGCTTCGGAGCGCTTCCAAGAGATGTTCCTGCCTTCAGGCCACCCGCCACTACCTGGTTCACTGCTGCGTCGGCCTGACCTGGCCTCGGTGCTGGATACACTCGGCACCTCCGGCCCTGCTGCCTTCTACGCCGGTGGCAACCTCACGCTAGAGATGGTGGCTGAGGTGAGCGTGTAGGGAGCCCCCATGCCCTGAAGGACCCTACTGCAGGGACGTCCTCTTCCCCCTTCCTTCCCTGTCTTTCTTTTAACATATATTTACTGGAGATTCTACTTACTTGAAATTCTAGAATAGACAAAACTAACCTCTGGAGATGGAAAGCAGATCAGTGGTTATTGGAGAAGGGAGGGGTTGACTGGGATGCAGTGCAGAGAACCTCCTGGGGTGATGGAACTGTTCTGTCTTGATTGAGAAAAGTACCTTTGGGCTCCCCAGGGCTGGTGCCAACCTGTCCAGGGGCCTGTCCTGTCCCTCCCAGGCCTGGCAGAGACCCAGAATCAGCTGTAGCTTCTCCAAGTCCACAATCCCACCCTGCCCTTGAGTTTTCTAGGACTAGGGAAAACACCTCCTTCACTGGTGACCATCTGGACTGGGAAGATTGATAAAAGGGCTTACCAACCAACCCCAAAGAGTCTTGGTCTGAGACAGTAATGAGTTCTGAGAACTGTTGCCAATAGTTCAAAACTCCTAACGGATAATTATGTTCAAGATAAGGATACACAGACCAACTCAGTGGTTCTCCCATCTATTCATTGGAGATGATTTTATCTATCTCTGCCATACAGTTGTGGGAATTAAATAGGTCTGTCATTCATTCTACACTCACAAGTGCCTGCTCTGTGCCAGACCCTGTGCTGGGCACTGGAGGTATGGATATGGTGATAGATATGGATATGGGCTTAACTGGAAGGGCCAGCAGAGTACTGGCTTTAGATCTGGTGGGTCCAGGGGCTCCAATCACATTGTCAGGACTTTGTCTGTCTCTCTTTCTGTCTCATGACTCTACCTCCCTCTGTTTGAATTCACTCTCTGTCAGATCCTTTCCACACCTGCTCCCTACCAGCCATCCTTCCAGAAAGCCATCCTAAAGAAAGAGCATTACTCATTCCAGTAGTTCCAGCAAAAGCCTCAAGGTTATATTCGTGAGCCTGTCATAGTTCTCATGACTATTCCCAAACCAATCCCTGTGGCATGGAAAAGGAATGCTCTGATTAGCCAGACCTGGGTCATATATCCTCTCCTGCAGGTGGAGAAGGGGATGAAGGAGATGCTAACAAATTCCGTCAGAGCTTTAAAAGAAAAAAACCCAGAGTTGAGTTTATTAACTTGTCAGATAAAGGAACACACACCAGCCAAAAAATTCAATGTGTAGTTCACTGAGGGTAGATTAAAAGTCAGGGGTTTCAAGTACTAAAAAATACTAAAAAAAGGGAGAACATTCCTAGTAGCTGTGCTAATTTATGATTGAAAATTAGTGTGCTGGATAGGATGGAATGAGCCCATCAGTTTGTACAAGATTGGTTCATTGGTCAATAGAGTGCTTGGTTACATCCAGTAAGGGTCATTCTTACCAGGGTCATCCAGAGTTCATGGTTTTAGAGTGGCTTTAGTTGGTTGTAGAGAAATGCAGAATTCAGTTTTGATATCGTATAGGCAAGTGCTGCTATAAGTGGAAAATCTTCCTTTTATATAGGCAGAGAGAGCAGTACATGCAAGGACACGGAGTCATGAGTTTAGGAACTGCAGGTCACTCTGGGTGGCAGTACAGAGTTCATTGGGGAATAGCAGGATACGAGGTAGGAGAGGTAGGCAGGGGCCAGATCACCAAGGGCCTTGAAAACCCTATGAATTCTATTAAGTCATTCATAGAATGTACCCAGTGCAATGTCAGGCTCATAGTAGGTGCTCGGTGTTAGTGCTTTTCCCTATTCCTTTTTTCTGGAGTATCCAGGGCTGATGGGGTCCTTAAAGGCTATAATGGGAGTTGCAGAAGGCACAAAAATGATAAACATCCGATCTGTCTGTGATCCAAATGTATACAATAGGCCAAGCCCTATTGTACCACATGCTCAGAGTGTGGTCTGTGGCTCACAGCAGTGGTGGGGTCATTCTCTCCCCTCCAGGCTCAGCACGCAGGGGGTGTCATAACTGAGGAGGACTTCAGCAACTACAGTGCCCTCGTGGAGAAGCCCGTGTGTGGCGTGTACAGAGGTGACCTCTCCCCTATCTCCCAGGGTCCCCACTCAAGAAAAGCCTCCCAGTCCATGGCCACATCCTTTTGGCCTAGAGACTCCTCCCCATTTCACAGGAGAGAAAGTGAGGCAATGAGCTGCCTGGGCAGCCAATTGTTGAAGCAAGCCAGAGCCAGCCTACCTTCTGAAATAGTCATGGGGTCAGCTCCCCCAGTATTTAGGATATGGGGAGGGAGGTCTGGTCAAAGACTCAGTCCTGGAAATTGGGGTTCTGGCCATAAATTTTCTTGATTTGGGCACTGTGTTTCCTCAGCCCCCTCCTCAGCCCCACTCTCACTGCTCTGTACTTCCTAAGAAGAATTTGTAAGACCAAAGTCCATCTAAGCTTCAGGTTAGAGCAAACCTTTCAAGACAGTCATAGACCCGCCGCTCATTGTTCCAAAAGGAAACTGAGGCCCAGAGAGGGAATGGAACTTAACCTGCCAAACTCAGAATCAATGAGGAACCCCGAAAGCCAAGCTTATGACATGGTTGAAATCCATGTTTGCTGAACCCAAAATGGTAGCTTCCAGGGTCCCTCAGAAGATTCTCCGGTTCCCTCCCCTCTTGGAGGCCCAAATCACCTCAAGCCCCAGGAGAAGCCACCTCTGAGTTCAGGTTTCCAGGCCTCAATCTCCAGCCTGATTCCTCTGCCAGAGGTGGTGGTATATGGAACAGAGGAAAAGCATAGCTTTGGAGCCAGGAAGACTTGGGTTTGAGTACTAGCTGTGCCATTCACCTTGAACAAATTACTTCCCACTCTGAGCCCTGGTTCCCTCCTTAAAATGAGATAATAATAGTACCTGCCTCTCAGGGTACCCATGAGGATTTGATGAGATGATGTTAGAGTTGCCCTGATCAGAGTGGGCACTGAATGTATTTGATTTCAAAAACACTCAATGTGTACTTGATTTTCCATCTCCCTTTCCTAGCCTGGGTTCTCTTGGCAATGCCAGTACCTTGAGTACTCTGGGTTCCCTTTGCCTCCTGTAACCTTGGACTAGCTGCCTCTCTGTGCCTCAGTTTCCTCACCTGTAAAATGGGGATTATAACAGTACCCATTGTGAGGATTAAATGAATTAATTAATGTTAGTGTTATGTGTCGGGTATTATTATTATTCCTTTGATGTCCAAACATCTAATAACAGGGGCCTCAAATAGAAAGAGGAGGTTGCTGCTCCCAAGAAATTTTCTGGGTGGGACCATCAGGGGCCTTGAAAATTATGCTGGTCTGTGGGAGGAGCTGAAAGGCACATGGTGGACCAGGAATCTGGACATCTTGACACCTGTCTCTGCTCTGCCAATGGACTGCAGTGTGACTCTGGGCAATTCACGATCCTCTTGAGCCTTAGTTTCCTCACATGGAAGAGGACACTAAAGGCCAGTTTTCTGGGTTGAGTCCTGGCCCTGCCCTTGACTCTGCATATGAACTTGGGTGGGTCCCTTTGCCTCTCAACACTTTGCCTCTCAGTGCAGTTTCCCTATCTGATGAGGGAGTCCAGTGCAATGGTCTCAGTCTGTGTGATGGTGGGATGTAGAGATGCCTTGACCCCTCCCCTGCCATCTCTCATTTCCTGTCCTTTCAGGCCACCTAGTTCTCAGTCCCCCACCCCCGCACACGGGCCCTGCCCTCATCAGTGCTCTCAACATCCTCGAGGGCTTCAATCTAACCAGCCTGGTGTCCCGGGAACAGGCTCTTCACTGGGTGGCAGAGGTAAAGCTGATTCCTCCACCCTACCCTGGGTCTGGGGACACTGGAAGTGAGGGGATGGGGTGCTGCCATGGTGCAGGACTAAGTCACCTCCCAAGTCTTCTCACACATGAGGATCCTGGGTGTGGGTGCTGGGAGGGGCCTGGCAGCCTCTTCCACACCCCAGCTCTGTTTTTAGACCCTGAAGATCGCATTAGCCCTGGCCAGCAGACTGGGAGATCCCGTCTACGATTCTACCATCACCGAGAGCATGGATGACATGCTCAGGTGGGTCCTAGGGCAAGACCCTGGGGACTGCAGAGGTGGTGCAGGATATGGGGGAAAGAACAGGTGAAAAGCAGCTAGTGGAACAATAAAGCCTGAAGTCCCAAGTCAATTTCAACTCAGCCCCAACTCACAGTGTGCCACAGTGGTTGCCTCTCCTTGTATCTCAATTTCCCCATTTGTACAATGAGTTGGTCAACTTCACCTGGCTCTCAAATTTTTTTGACTCCTATATGGACCCATCTGTTTTCCCTTTTGAGTGGGAAAAGAAAGTGTAATATCAATAATAACAGTCTCCAAGCAAATACTGGAGGTGGTTGGGATTTTGATTTTACTGTATCTACATTAGCAACATAACACAGTAGGAAGACTGTGGACTCTGGTCAGACTGACTCATTTCAAATCCCAGCTTCACCATCCACTAGCTGTGCAGCCTGGGCAAGTCATTTTTACTCTCTAAGTCTCAGTTTCTGCAAGGGGGCTTGACAATAATGGTGCCAGCCTCAAGAGGTCATGGTGAGGACTAAATGCATCCAAAGCACTTAGGACGTTGTCTGACACATAATAAGTGTTCAACCAATATCATTATTATTATTAATTGGCAATAAGTGTAAGAATGGTTACTATTTAACTGCTCCTATAACTGTCTTAAAGGCCAGCTAAGGAAAAATCAGAAGCCAAAAATAGAGTTAATGCAAATTTATATTGCTACTCAAACAACCCTCTATGAATTAAGTTGGAAATGTTGAGACTAAATGAGAAGCTTATAATTGAAAAGCACAAATGAAGCAACTGAAAACGATAACCAGCTCAAGGCCCCAAGGATGAAGGCTAAAAACCAAGCCTCCCCCGCAACCCACTGATCCAAACCACATGAAACGAAGCCCTCTGTGCCTTCTCTGTGTGGTCACCAGCCTTTGTGGTTGGAAATGGAGTGAATGTCTTCAGTAATCCTTGGTAACTTGTCATTCTCTAATCAATTAGAGTAACTGAACTAAGAGTTATTAGGTAAGAAACCCTCGGTTGAACTTTCAGAAGTCTGGAGAATTGCATGTTGTTTTCAAGATCAATACAAATTTAGCTCTGAAACACACACACACACCCCTATATTAAATTCATTCAACTAATTCATCCAATAAATAGTTATTAAGCACTTACTATGTGCCAAGTCCTCCTGTGACTTAAAAAAATAATTCTAATAGCAAGTAAAGATCCCTGTATACAAAACCCTCCCTTGACTAAACTCTTAATAAAACTTTAGTTCTGGACTACAAACATTAAGTTAAATGAATTCAATTTGTTCATTCCAAACAAGTGTTTTCTGAGCATCTACTATGTCCTAGCTGCTTTCATAGAAAGAATTAAGTGAGTAAAATCAAGTAACTAAAAAATTCTTGATTTAAACATAAAATAAATTAAAAATTGGCTCTAGAAGTGAATCGGAATAACACCTGAATAAATTTGCTCTGCTCAGCAACTATTTCCTGGACATTTCCTGTTTGCTGGGAATAAGTGAGCTTGTGCTCTCATAGACCTAGTCGTTCAGTGCAGGAGGTGGATGTTAATCAGATAATTGCACAAACAGACATCACAAAGTGTGGTAAGTGGGGCATAATGAGAGCCTGTTGTGTGTTCACCTCCTACCCCTTGTCTTTTCAGCAAGGTGGAGGCTGCCTACCTCCGGGGCCACATCAATGACTCCCAGGCGGCCCCTGCCCCCCTCCTGCCTGTCTACGAGCTGGACGGGGCTCCCACTGCTGCCCAGGTGCTGATCATGGGCCCTGATGACTTCATTGTGGCCATGGTCAGGTAGGCCAGCTCAGACTCAGAACCTGGCACAAGGGATCATCTGGACAAGGAAGGAGGTGGGGGTTGGATGAGAGTGAGGGCTGCCTTGACACTCACATGGCTCCAACCTCGGCCCGCAGCTCCCTGAACCGACCCTTTGGCAGCGGCCTCATCACCCCCTCAGGGATCCTGCTCAACAGCCAGATGTTGGACTTCTCCTGGCCCAACAGGACTGCTAACCACTCTGCGCCCAGCCTGGTAGGGCCTTGCTTTCCTTCTCCCCTGGGGACCTTGAGGCTAGGAAGTATGGCTGCCCCTCCCTCCCTAGTTCCTCTAGCAAGTTCTATTATAAAGAAAAGGAACTTAAACAAGTTGTCCACTTCATCTTCAGCTCAAGTCTGGGGCTTGGAGCCTGGCGGGTCCAAAGAAACCTTGTCCCATTCTATCGCTGTCTCACTGTGTGACCTGGGGAAAGTCTTGCCCCCTCTCTGGGCCTCAGTTGGGGCATTGGGGATAATTGACTCCCATTTGATGCTTTGGGCATTTTATAGCATTAGTAGTCTATGACTGTGTGATGCTCAGCTGATGGGGCTCAGCCCTATTTTGTGGCACTAAAGGGAGACCCAAGGAGAGAGATAGGAATTATTGTCTACTTGGAGGCCAGTACTCTACACCCTGCAAGCCAGGGCCCCAGCAGGACAAAGACAGATAGAGGTGACCAGCATGGGGATTATCCTGTTCTTCCCCATAGCCATCTTTCTTGTCTTGGTCCCCTCTCCTGCCACCCATGGTAGCCCCATAGCAGCCCCATAGCTTGGTGGGTCGACTCTCCACCCCAGTTATCCAGGGACCCTGCCTATTTCACAGACAGCAAACTGTGGCTTAGGAAGGGGCTCATCTCCCATGAAAACTGGGCCTATGGAAGACGCTAGAGAGAGAGGTTGGAAGAGTGATGGGGTAGCCCTTTCCTGTCTCTCCCCACCTCTTATCTCCCTTGTGTTTTCTATCCTCTGACAATAGGAGAACTCGGTGCAGCCAGGGAAGCGGCCATTGTCTTTCCTGCTGCCCACTGTGGTCCGGCCAGCGGAGGGGCTCTGTGGGACCTACCTCGCCCTGGGAGCCAATGGAGCTGCCCGGGGCCTCAGCGGCCTGACCCAGGTGAAGTTTCCGCCTTAGGAGGCCTTTTGTGGCCGGGAACCAAACTGTGGCCTGGGCTGCCGGTGCATCTTATGCCTCTGGCCTGTTCTCATCCTCTCAGCAAACATGGGCTGAGGCTGCTTTGTGCCAGGCCCATGCTCGGCACTGGGGACATGGATTGCTCTGTTTCTTAGCAAAAAGGGAGCCTTGAAGCTCCCTGTCTTCCCAGGTTGCAGGGGAAATCGCAGGGCCAGTAGAATTGAGAATGGGCAGGCAGTTTGGTTCCAGAGCCTACCCATCATCCTAACCACTAAGCTAAAAGTCCCCACTTTGTACCCTGGACCACCCCCAGCTATTAACCCTGACCTGGTCAGGCAGGAGGGAGGAGAGCCCTGGCATGGATTAAAGGAGACCGTATGCTAGTGGTGCCACTTTCCTGGCTCACTCTAAACTCTGGAGTGAATCACTTTAGTTCTCTGGCCCTCGGTTTCCCCTCTGTGAAGTGAGGACAGTCATCACAGGCTTGCCTGTCTTGAGCTGTTGAGAGGCTCGGATGACACCCCTCGTATAAGGGTTCTAAAGACTAAAGAATCTGGACCATGGGTAAGGGCTACAGAGTCCTGAACCCCTACCTCTGGGACAGCCCTGACTTCTGCCCCTTGGCTGCCCACAGGTTCTGCTGAATGTCCTGACCTTAAACCGGAACCTGAGTGACAGCCTGGCCCGTGGCCGCCTGCACCCGGACCTGCAGTCCAACCTCCTGCAGGTGGACAGTGAGTGCAGAGCAGAGATCCCCATGGGGTGGGCACAGGGCCGGGCGGAGAAAGGGGCTCCTCCCTAGGGTGCCCCTGCCTCAACCAGCATCAACTCCCTGCCAGTGAAAGTTCGATTTCTTTCAACCAACTCCTATTGGAACAGTGAAAGATCTGGGGATTGGAACCAGTCCTGCCATTTCCTTGCTGCGTGGCCTTGGGAAATTCATGTCTCCACTCTGAGCCTTGTTTTTCTCATTTGTAAAATAAGATATAGTTGTTCATTTTGCAAACCATTCATTCAGCAATTTGCATTGAATACCTACTGTGAACTAGGCATTATCCTAGTTGCTGAGGATACCACATTTACAGGCAGACAGGAAAATAAAGAAAGAAGTAGGAGAAAATAAAAGAAATGATCTGCAGAGCAGTAAAGCAGGATGATTCATAGGACTGACTTGATGACTGGGGAAGGCTTCTTTTTGGTGACATTTAAACTGAGATCTGAAGAGTGAGAAAGAGCCCACCATGCAAAAAACTGGGGAAGGCTTTGTAGGCCAAGGGAACAAATGCAAAGAACTCAGGGTAGGAATGGGCTTGGCGTGTTTTGGGAGTAGAAATGAGACCAGGGTGAGTGAGAGTGAGATGAGATCAGAGAGGCTGGCAGGGGCCAGATCATGGACCTTATAGATTATGGTGAGAAGAAGGACTTTGCTCTAACAAGGACAAGTACTTAATTTTGGACAGAGCTTAACTTCGTAACTGGGAAAGTATGTGCACCTTTGAGGAGTTTTTATTACAATAGACAACGTATTATGCTAGTCCACAGGGGATACAGAATTGAATGAGACATGGTCCTTGCTTGCTCAGTATTGTTCTCCCCATTTTACAGATAAAGAAACTGACACCCACCGAGGTTATAAAGTAGTCAAAGATCAACCAGTAAATGGCAGAACTGCAATTAGAACATATACTTGGCTGATACCGAAGACTCAGTTCTTTACTGTATGGCTCTTGATATCTCTTGGACTGAAGCATGTTAGAAGCCACAGACCTACATCCTCAGCAGTCACACTCTGTAGTTGGCCAGTGACACTTTGGATCCCAGCTGATGGATGATGAGGCTAAGTCCTTAAAAATGAATTGTGCAGGCCAGCCCTGGTGGCCTAGTGATTAGGTTTAGTGTGCTCAACTTCGGCAGCCTGGACTCGGTGTCCAGCTGTGGACCTACAGTACCGCTTGTCTCTCAGTGGCCCTGCTGTGGTGGTGGCTAACATACAAAAAGACGAAAATTGGCAACAGATGTCAGCTCAGGGTGAATCTTCCTCAGCAAAAAGGATTTTGCTCAACTAATATCTTTTGGTATCTATTGAATGTGAGGCTCTGTGCTAAGTTATTTGGAGGGGGGCGGCTCATCCTAGCCTTTCTCTGAGGGGCTCACAGTCTAACACAGGGATATGAGGAGAGGAGGCTTGGCGAAGGGAAAGTTATCCACCTGAGGGCTCTGGGAAGCTCAATGGAGGAGGTGACAACTGGCTGGCCTTGAAGTATGAGCAGGAATTTGGCACATGGAGGTAAAGAATGTTCTGGACAAGGGGAACAGCCTAGGCAAAAGCCAGAAAGAATGGCTCAGAGAGCAGCCAGGAGTCCAGCTGGACTAGAGACATTGTTTCCCAAACCTCAGAATTTATCCAGCACCTTCCTGACTTTTGCCACATTTGCACACCATCTAAACCATTATTTACATAATGTGTGCCTCTAAATGGACTTCCTTTTTAATCTAAATGTATTTTAAAAGTAAATCTTATAATCACAAATGGAAAAACAGCATAATTTGCCATTAAATAGATAATAAGTAGCTATAAAAAAATCAAATGTTTTTAGGTTTTAGTTAGACAGTGTTGCTCCCAGAAGGCTCTGAAGTCTGCTGTCTCTGTTAAAGATTAGAAATGTTAGAGACCAGACCGAAACTTAGTCCTTACTATTATCGAACGGATTGAAAGTGAACCACAAAGCGAATACATTTCCAACTCGGTGATTTAATGCTATTCTTGTGCCTTTATCTCAAGAACTACCAAATCACCCCATTTAGTGAAATAAGACCACATCTTTGTTGAGGAGAAGTGGGAAATGAGATTGCAGGGTTTATCATGGAGGTTGTGTTAAGAAGGGTGGACTTTATCCAACTGAGTAGGGGAGGGATATGACCTGATTTGTTTCATGTAGGGGAGGTGGATTGAAAGAAGGAGAACTTAAGCAGGGGAAATACAGGAAGCACCTGGGATAATGATTCAGGCAAGAGATGATGAGGACCTGAATTTATGCAAGAGGATGGGGATGTGTTCATTTATCCACTAAATACTTGCCTCACTTACTATGTCCTCACCCTGTTCTAGGAACTGGGGATCAATAGTGAACAAGACAACATTCCTGCCTTCAAAAAGCTTATAATCTAGGGGCCGGCCCGTGGCGCAGCGGTTAAGTTTGTGTGCTCCCCTTTGGCAGCCCAGAGTTCACTAGTCCTGATGCTAGGCATGGACCTACACACCACTTATCAAGCCATGCTGTGGCAGGTGTGCCACATATAAAATAGAGGAAGGTGGGCATGGATGTTAGCTTAGGGCCAATCTTCCTCAGCAAAAAGAGGAGGATTGGCAGTTAGCTAAGGACTAATCTTCCTCAAAAAAAAGCTTATAGTCTAGCAGAGGGAGACACAGTAAATAAATAAACAAACACAGGTAGCGTTAAGTACTTTGAAAGAAAACAAAGCAAGGTAAGGATAACAGGGGCTGCTGTTTTAGATAGTGGTCAGGGAAGTTCTCTCTGAAGACTGGAATGAAGTCAGGGAGCCAGTTTGAGACTGTCTAGGAGGAGAGAATTCCAGGCAGAGAGAACAGCAAATGCAAAGGCCCTGAGGTAGGAGCATGTTTGGCCTACTTGAGGGACAGCAAGGAGGCTAGAGCAGAGTTAAGCAAGGGAGAGAGTGGAAGAAAGTGATGAGACGAGTTTAGAGAGGTAGCAAGATACCAGATGATGTGTGACCTTAGGAGCCATGGTAAGGACTTTGGATTTTACTCTAAGAGTCATCAAAGATATCAGAGGGTTTTGAGTGGGGGAAGTGACATGGTCTGACTAATGGTTTATAAGGATCCCTTTGGCTGCTGTATGAATAAGCTGTAAGGAAGGCAGGATTGGAAGCAGAAGGACCAGTTAGTGGGCTGTGCAGTAATCCTGGCAAGTAAGGATTGCAGCTTCAGTGATAAGACCCCAAAGCCCTTTTTCTAATATTAAGAATGATCGTATATTATTGATAACTTACTGTATGCAAGGCTTTGAGCTCCGTGCTTTCTGTGTATTATTGTCTTTAATCCCTGCAAAAACTTCTTATACTAGGTTCTTGTATAACCCCCATTTTATACATGAGGAGACTGAGGCTCAGAGAGGTAAAGCAATTTGCCCAAGGTCATACAGCTCCTCAGTGGAGCACCCAGGACCAGGACTCAGGTCTGACCAAAGGACTCCTAACAAGTGCTGGGAACACTCTGAATGTGTATAATTTGGGGGATGGTTTTCAGGTGAGTTCACAGAGGAAGAGATTGAGTTCCTGGAAGCCAGGGGTCACCATGTGGAGAAGGTAGATGTCTTATCCTGGGTCCATGGCAGCCGGAGAACCAACAACTTCATCATCGGTGTGAAGGATCCTCGGAGCCCAGATGCAGCTGGAGCCACCATCCTGTAGAGCAGTGGGGTGGGGTGGGAGTCTCTGCTCCCCCACTTTGCATGTTCCTAGAGTCCCTCCTTCTCCCAGGTTTGGTCTCAGGTGGACCCCAGGGATGCCCCAGCTCAGGGGCCAGAGGGGATGCTTAGCAAACCCTATCCCAGAGTAACTGGAAAATTCTCCATCTGGAGGCTGGTGGTGGTGGTAGTGGTGGTAGTGGTGGTGGTGAATGTCAGTGTCCACAACCAGGCAGGCGGGACCTTGAGGAGTCAGACTATCTGTCTGTCTGCCTCCTTTCCCTCAGCCACGCTGGCCCTGAGCTTAGGGATGTGCTTGCAAATCCTTCTCAAGGGTCCTCACAACCCCAGCATCTCCAGTCTGGCCTGACCTTGGCCTCATCTTCCAGCTCCCTTCTCCTGTCCCCAGCCTCATTTCTTAAATGACTAGGATTTTTTTTTAATGGACCATCCTGGGGAGAGAGTGCTCTCCCTCCAGGTTGAGGTGGGGGCCTTGCATCTGGGGAGCCCCAGGGTATGAGGTAGGGGTGGGGGTGGGGACCAGCTCAGGGGCTTCCATTTGCAAAGGGGAATTAAAGAAAGAATATTGCTTAACCATGGCTCTGGCTTCTTTTGTGTTTGGCTGTGTTGGGAGTGGAAGTGAGAGAGGAGGTGTTGGCTCACCCTGTCCCAGTAGCCCTGACTCCAGCACAAGCAGGAGTCAACTTTGTGGGGGTTGTAATAATATCTGCCATCTATCCAAGAGTTTCATTAATAAAAATAAATAAGAAGAATAATTATAATTACAGATAGCATTTTTGAACACTTAAAGTGTGCCAAGCTCTATGCTAAACACTTTACGTGGATAATCTTATTTAATCTTCATTACAAACCTCATGAGAAAGGTACTAATATTATTCCCCTTTTACAGATGAGAAATTGGCAAAAAGGTTAAGGGACTTGTCTAAGGTTCCTCATGTATTAAATGGAAGAAGTAGAATTCCATCTCAGAATGTCCAACTCCTAAACTGTGCTTTAAACCACTTGCACATCTACTAGGTGAACTATTTGTTACAGAGTATACTGTGTATATAGTATACGTCAGACGATAAATACCTTTTAGAGACTATGTCATTCATGCATGCACATATCCAGCCATTATGTTCCAGGTACTTTGCTAGGCACTAGAGATTCAGCAATGAACAAGACAGACAATCTTTTATGGATTTACAGTCTACAGGGGAATCAAACCTTAAAGAAATAAGGACACAGATAATTAGGTAATTGCCATCATGATAAGCTCTATAAGGGATGCTATGAGCAGAAAAGTTCATCTAGTTCACAGGTGCGATGGGATCAGCAAAGTCCTCCCCAAGGAGGTGATGAGGATGAGTAGGATTCACAGAAAAAGATTAGATGGGGGCTGTGGGAATGTCATTTTAGCTAAAGGGAACAATATGTGCAAAGGTCCTGTGATGAGAAGGAATGTGTTACGTTTTAGGAGGTGGAAAAATGCCAGTGTATTCTTCCTAGAGCAGAGATTGACAAACTTTTCCTGGAAAGGCCATACAGTAAATATTTCGTGCTTTGAGGCCATATGGTCCTTGTAGTAAATACTCAACTTTGCTGTTACAAAGGCAGCCACAAACAATATGTAAATAAATGGCTGTGTCTGTGTTTCCAGAAAACCTCATTTAACAAAAACAGGGCCCAATATGGCCTAAGGGCAGTTGTTTGCTGACCCCTATTCTATAGCATACTGAGAGG
The DNA here is from genome assembly GCF_021613505.1 of Equus quagga. Classification (NCBI taxonomy): domain Eukaryota; kingdom Metazoa; phylum Chordata; class Mammalia; order Perissodactyla; family Equidae; genus Equus; species Equus quagga. Next base: position 87,694,738 of record NC_060278.1, on the reverse strand, counting down.
ACAATGGTATGAGAGGAAACTGATGAGGTAGATAGAACATCCTTATGAAGCTTATGAAGCTGGTATTAATTTCTCCAATTTATGCATGGGGAAATTGTGGTTCAGATACGTGAACTAACTTGATTAAGGACACCCAGTTAATAGTTGGCAGATCCATAATTCAAAAGTAGTCTGTTTGACTCCAAAGATCATGTCCCTCTCTTCTTTAAAAAAAAAAAACAAACTTTAGGGCTGGCCTGGTGGTGCAGCGGTTGGGTTCGCACGTTCTGCTTTTTGGCAGCCCAGGGTTCACCGGTTCGGATCCCAGGTGCGGACATGGCACTGCTTGGCAAAAGCCATGCAGCGGTAGGCATCCCACGTATAAAGTAGAGGAGGATGGGCATGGATGTTGGCTCAGGGCCAGTCTTCCTTGGCAAAAAGAGGAGGATTGGCAGCAGTCAGCTCAGGGCTAATCTTCCTCAAAAACAAACAAACTTTATTATTTTATGTGGTTACAGATGTAACAGTTATTCAAATATCAAACATTACATAAATATATAATGTAGATGATCCATGACCTCAAAATCTCAACTTTCCAAAAATCTCACTATCAATAATGTAGTATATACTCCTCTAACTCCTTTTTTATGTAGCTATAACATTCCATTTAAAAATAAAAATGGGATTATATTATTCACACTGTCTATAACACCCTCCCTTTTTTTTTTTACTTCTGGCATTACTTTACTACCAATATAACGTGGGCATTTTTTCATGTCAATATCAATATATATGGATCTACCTAATTATTTATAATGATGTATCATAGTTCATTGAAGGATTTAACCAGTTTCCTATTAGTGGATATTTGGGTGGTTTCCAATGCAACTTTGAATATCCTTGCTCTGACAGCTTTAGGTGCTTGTGCCACGTCTGTGGTCGTACCAACTCTCCTAGACTCTGTGGAGTTACAGGACCTTCCATTCAGCATGCTTTTGGGGCATCACATGGCTCCTTGGGATCATTTCCTTTCTTAAATATACAAATAATGACAGCTTTGAATAAAGATTTCTTCACTGGAACAATTCTTATATATTAAAACAAAATTCTGATATCTAGGAAAATCTGTTTCATTGCTCAGCACGTGAAATACCATATTTTATTCCACAAATATTTTCTTAAGTGTCTACTCCATGCCATGCACTGACCGAAGCAATGGGGACACTGATGAACAAGACAGACAAGGTCCTTGCTCTCCTGGACTTTAAATTCGTAATCACTTTTACTTTATTTAGATTGTACTACCTGGATCTACCATAGAAAACAAAATTCACCTTGCATTGAGAACCTAACTTTTGCTGACTATGAAATGAAGAAATAAGAAGCTTGGAAATTTAGTTTTCATGATATTCCCTCAGGCCTCAAATAACTCAAAGCTGTAACTACTTGCTTCTTAAATTGGATATTTTTGATTATAGTATAGTATTGGCATAAGGATAAACATATCAATGGAACAGAATTGAGAATCCAGAAATAAACCCATATATCTATGATCAATTGATTTTTGACAAGGGTGCCAAGATCACTGAGAGAAAAAAGTAGTCTCTTCAACAAATGGTGCTGGTACAACTGTACATCCACATACAAAAGAATGAAGTTTGACTGTTACCCACACCATGTACAAAAAGTAACTCACAATGGATCAAAGACCTAAATGTAAGAGTAAAACTATAAAACTCTTAGAAAGAAACATAGGAGTAAATTCTCATGACTTTGGATTTGGCAATGGTTTCTTAGATATGACACCAAAGGAAGCACCAGCAACAAAATAAAAACTAGATGAAATGGACTGCATCAAAATTGAAAACTTTTGTGCATCAAAGGACACTATCAAGAGAGTGAAAAGACAACCCCAAAAACGAGAAAAATATTTGTAATCACAAATCTGGCAAGGGTCTAGTACCCAGAAAATATAGAGAACACTTACAGTTCAACAGCACAATTAAATTATGGGCAAAGGACTTATATAGACGTTTCTCCAAAGAAGGTATACAAATTGCCAATAAGTCTCTGATATCATAAGTTCAATATCATAAGTCACTAGGGAAATGTAGATCAAAAACACGAGATACCACTTCACACCCACTAGGTTGGCTATAATAATAATTTTTTTTTTTTTGAGGAAGATTAGCTCTGAGCTAACATCTGCCACCAATCCTCCTCTTTTTGCTGAGGAAGACTTGCCCTGAGCTAACATCCTTGCCCATCTTCCTCCACTTTATATGTGGGACACCTACCACAGAGTGGCTTGCCAAGTGGTGCCATGTCCGCAATCAGGATCTGAACCAGCAAACCCTGGGCCACCGAAGCAGAACATGTGCACTTAACTGCTGCACTGATGGGCCAGCCCCTATAATAATAATTTTAAAAATCATTTTAAGTGATTTTTATCATTAAATCATTACATTTTTAATCATTTTTATCATTTCTTTAATAAGATAAACATAGAATTAGCATATGACCCAGCAATTCCACTTCCAGATAGATACCCCAAAGGGCTGAAAACAGGTGTTCAAACAAAAACTCAAACATAAATGATCATAGCAGCACTGTTCACAAAAACCAAAAGGTGAGGGGCTGGCCCCATGGCTGAGTGGTTAAGTTCACGCGCTTTGCTGCAGGCGGCCCAGTGTTTCGTTGGTTCGAATCCTGGGTGCAGACATGGCGCTGCTCATCAAACCACGCTGAGGCAGCGTCCCACATGCCACAACTAGAAAGACTCACAACAAAGAATATACAACTATGTGTACCAGGGGGGCTTTGGGGAGAAAAAGGAAAAAATTAAATCTTTAAAAAAACAAAACAACAACAACAAAAAAACCAAAAGGTGAAAACAACCCAAAGGTCCATCAATGGATGAGTGGATAAACAAAATATGGTATATTTATAAAATGGAATGTTATTCAGCCATTAAAAGGAACAAAATACTTACACATGCTACAACACAGATGAACCTTGAAGACAGTACATGAAGTGAAAGAAGCTAGACACAAAAGGTCATGTATTGTGTGATTCCATGTATATGAAATATCCAGAATAGGCAAATCTATAGAGACAGAAAGCAAATTAGTAGTTATTTAGGGATGAGAGAATGAGGGGTTGGGAGGAGGGCAATATTTAAAGAGTAAAGTTTCTCTTTGAGGTGACGGAAATATTCTAAAAAATTGACTGTGGTGATGGTTGCACCTATCTGTGACTATATCAAAAACCATTGAATTACATACTTTAATTGAGTGAATTGTATGGTATGTGAATTATATCTCAATAAGGCTGTCCAAAAAAAAAAGACATGGGATTTGGCAATATCAACTAGAGCTGACATACTCTGATATGCAAACCCTATGACCCAGCATTGTAATGTTCATCCAAAGATCTGTACAAGAATGTTCACAGTAGTACTGTTAAAACTAGACCTAAAGTGGAAACCTAAATGCGCCTCAGCAGTAAAATGGATAAATTGTGATATATTCAAATAATGAAATGCTACACAGCAATGAAAAGGAACAAGCTACAACTACATGCAACAATATAAATGAATCTCCAGAACATAAAATTGAGCAAAAGAAGCCAGACTCAAAAGAATACATTCTGTATGATTCCATTCACATAAAGTTAATACCTGGGGAGCCTAATCTACGGAGTTAGAAGTCAGGATACTGTTTACTCTCAGGAGTCTTGGTAATGACTGGAAAGGGAGCATAAAGAGGCTTTTGTGGAGCTGGTAATGTTCCATTTCTTAATTTGTGTTGGTTAGATGTTCACTTTGTGAAAATTCATCAGGCTTTATTTACCCTTATGATTTGTGTAATTTTATGTGTTTATGTTATACTCCAATAAAAAATTTTAAAATTTCAGAATATTTTTGAACACACATTTTTAAGTCCTAAGAATATTTCTCCTTTTTTTTTTCTTTTTGGTCATTCCTTGATACTCTTCAATTTTTTTCAGTTGTGTAGTTATCACTCTATTTCTATTTTTCAATCTTTTTTCCTAAAAGCAAGCCATTGCTTGTCCATATTAAGCCTTTATACAAAGCAGAAGTGTCCCCTCTTCAAGGCACTTTATTTCCTATTGTCTGAAAATTGTGGCCTGATTTTGTAATAATGAGGCACTTTACTGCCATCTAGTGGTAAATTGTCACAACGAAGTTATAAATTGCATCGTCTACCAGTGAACAGTGCCCACCTAGAGGTGATGTCCTCCTGCAAGACACAACTTGCCAACTAAATGTGGTAACCTTGTTTGGCACTATTGTGATGAACCCCACAGACAGTAGAATGTTGATGCTCTCTAGATGGTTTTGTTCTTACTTTCTTTTTTCCTGTCTGATGCTGTTCTTAAAGACATGGTTCAAGTATTCACAATCAGTCTTATCACTGCAAAGCTTAAGCCCATTTGGACAAACATGAAAGCAGAAGTTCAGTAAATGCTAATATTATTGTTCATATCAAAGAACAACTGATTTTCTTCTTCTTTTTACCAAATTCTGGATCCATAACAATCATGAATGTCTTAGGACTGTTTTTCTTGCTCAAAATATTCTGTGAAACAGCCTGAGAACCTCTTCACAGGCCTGTGTTAACCTGCTGCTTATTGAGTCTTCATAAGTGCTAGGTACTCTTCTAAACATTTTATATCTACCAATTCACTTAATTCCCTACTAATTCATTTAACTAATCCTCCTCTGGAAGGTGCCCTTATTATCATCAGCACCTTACGGATGAGGCAACTGAAGCACTGAAAAGTTAGGTTGTATTACAAGTGATAATATTACAAAAATACCTTCTTTGGGGAGCTTACAGTATATTAGGGACACGAAACAAAATGAAAACCATGTAAGGATTTAAAAACAAACAAAGGAGAAAGTACTTTGGACCCCGCCGGACAAGTCATTTTTCTCCTTTTGGTCTCAGTTTCCTCATCTGTGTAAGAACGAAGTGGATTTTCCCCAAGGTCACGTAGCTAATAAATGGCAGACGTAGAATCTGAACTTGAGTATCTTGGCTTCAGACCCCAACCTCATAATCGCTATGCTGGACTTAGTGCCAGTTCTTGTCCTGTTTCTGTTCCTTTGCTGCCTTCCTGTGGGCAACAAATATTTGTGTTGCCTGTGCTCCTGCTATTTTCACCCACAAGATGTGTACGTGTCCAAGCGGGCCCCTGTCTCCAAGCTCCCTACATCCTTGCTAATCCCAGGAAAATCTGTGACCTTTTGGGTAAGGACATGGATAATAAGGTGAAAAAATGAGGATGGTGGCTCAGGTTCTGGCATTTTTTTTTTAAATTGTGGTGTGCAAGATGACATGAGTGGAGTGGTATTAAAATAGAGCCAGAGGAGCCATGTCAGAGGAATTGCCTTGCACGTCTTGTTTTATCTTCCAAACTGGACCAAACTGCCAACATTCCAAGAAGTCAGTAAGGACAAGAATATCCTGTCTATAAGGACTGATGGAACTGGACTTTGCTAATAACCAGATCACTAACCAAATAATGAAGTACCGGTGTAGACTTTTGCTTGATGATTGACCCTCAGGCCAATCTATGAAGTACAAACCTAGTCTCACCTCATCTAGCACCAATGAACCTTTCTTTAAGACAACTCACCTCATCCTCTCTTTTCCCATAAAAACCCTAAGCCCCTCTCCTGTCACTGGGATGCTATTTGGGTTTCTATCTGAAGCTGTGCTCCCCGAATTGCAATTCTTTGATCCCAAATAAATGCTTTGTCTCTTAAATTGGTTTCTGTTTTTGTAGGTTGACAGTGGTAAAATATGCATAACATGAAGTTTGCCATTTTAGCCCTTTTTAAGTATACTGCTCTGTGGCATTAAGTATATTCACATTGTTATACAACCATCACTACTATCTATCTCCAAAACTTTTTCATCGTCTCCAGCTGAAACTCTGTACCCATCAAACAGTAGCTTTCCATTCCTCCCCCCCTGTAGCCCTTGGCAATCACTATTCTACTTTCTGTCTCTGTGAATTGGACTACTCTAGGAAACTCATATAAGAGGAATCATATCATATTTGTCCTTTTGTGACTGGCTTATTTTACTTAGCATAGAGTCTTCAAGCTTCGTCCATGTTGTAGCCTGTGTCAGGGTGTCCTTCCTTTCTAAGGTTGAATAATATTCCGTTGTATATATACACTACATTTTGTTTATCCATGCATCTGTCTATATACACTTGGGTTGCTTCCATGTTTTGGCTATGGTGAATAATGCTGCTAGGAACATGGGCATACAAATAACACTTCGAGTCCCTGCTTCTACTTTTTTGGGGTAAATATCCAGAAGTGGAACTGCTGGATCAGATGGTAATTCTATGTTTAACCTTTTGAGGAGGCACTAAACTGTTTTCCACAGCTGGTGCACCATTTATATTCCCACCAGCAATGCATAAAGGTTCCAATTACTCCATATCCTCACACCAACACTGGTGATTTTATGTGTGTGTGTTTTTTAAAATATAATAGCTATCCTAATGGATATGAAATGCTCTCATTGTGGTTTTGATTTGCATTGCCCTAATGACTAGTGATGTTGAATGTCTTTTCATGTGCTTATTGATCATCTGTATGTCTTCTCTGGAGAAATGTCTATTCAAGTCTTTTCTCCATTTTTAAATTGGATTTTTGTTGTTGTTGAGTTTCTAGAATCTTTCAGAGCTTTCTCATCTCTAGAAATTTTTGTGAGACTTGGAGGTGTGTGGATATGTCATCTCAGCCTCTGGGATGGCTGGCAGGACCCTTGTCTCTGCAGGATGAAATAAACAGAGTTTCTCATTCAGTCTTTCAGATTAATTAATTAATAAAATAATTCATTAATTGGATCATTATCCTATGACTCATTCTTTGGGTATATCAGATTTTCAGGCTAATACAAGAATATATGCTTATATATTTACATGAAGTTCAAGAACTGTCAAAGTTGATCTATGGTGCTAGAAGTCAGAATAGTGGTTACCTCTGGGAGAGCAAGTACTGACTGTGAGGGGACATGCGTCAGGAGACAAAAAGAAACTTTCTGGTTTGATAGCTCTGTAACTTGATCTGGCAGGTGGTAACACAAGAACATAGGTAAACATTTATTAGATATGCACTTAAGATGTTTGCATTTTTCAATATGTAAATTATGCCTCACTTTTTAAAAGTTAAAAGAAAAAGCTTTAAAAAAAACCTTTTCTTCCCCTCTAGTAAATCCTTTTGGTGTCAATTTCATAGGCTCAAAGGTCTGAGGTGCCCCCTTGTGGCCGCCTGTGGTTCTCTTAATTTTTCTCTGCCCTTTTGGACCCAGCACCCAGCACAGTGCCAAGGATTCACAGACACAACAAATACTTACTGGGCACCTACTCTGTGCCAGGCACTGTGCTATGTGCTGAGGAAACAGCGGCGAACAAGATGGATAAATTCTCCTTCCTTATGGAGTCCACAATCTAGTGGCAAAGATAGGGAGTAAACAACCTAATGCCTCCTGTTGAGAACAAGTAAGAGAGCCTGCCTGAGGAGAGGTGGAAGAGGGTGTCCTTGGGGTATTCATGTTGGAGCTGGGATCTGGAGGCTGTTGAGTTATCTCTAAGGGAAGAGAGCATTTCAGGCAGAGGGATCAGCATGTGCAAGCATCCTGAGAAGGGAGGAAGTATAATATATGAAAAAGATGACTGTAGTTACAGCCCCGAGAGAGGCGAAAAGGGCCCTGAAACAAGTCTGGAGATGTGGGAAGGGCAACAGTAAGAGATTTATTTGGCCTTTGTCTTAAGAGCAATGTGGAGCCATCAAATAGTTTTAAATAGAAGAGGGACATAACCAGATTTCTGACTTAGAATCATTACTCTGATAGATCGGAGAGAACCAGGAAGGATGTGAAACGGCCATGGATGGCTACTGCACAAGTCCAAGCACCCAGTGTGTGCTCAATATTTATGGAAGTAAAGGACTCTAGACTCCTTTTTTTAGATGAGACCAGTATGCCTGAGCTGGGCAGTTTACAATCCACCTGCTCATCTTCTGTCTTCTGTGATGCTCCCAACAGACCATTAACTCCCATTTTACAGGTGAGGAAGTTGAGGTTCAGAGGCAAAAGAAAATCACACAGCTATCAAGAGTGAAAGCCAGATCTGAATCCTGGCCTGTATGACAGGTATCAAGTCGAGTGCCGGGGAGGCTTCCCCACATTTGGGGAGAGGGGAGGGGCCGTACTCCCTTGTTCACGCAAGAATTATATTTATTGAGCACCTACTGAACTTCCTAGCGTGCTGGTAATGGGAAAAGTAGAGAAGGACTTAGTAATAAAGGCTATCTTTATCACCATTAACGTTATTAGACACTATTTGTCAGGCTCTGTGTCAAGCGCTTTCCATGCCATCATTTCCTCTTCACAAAGCACTATTATTATTCCCATATTTCAGACGGGTAAACTGAAGCTTGGAGAGTTGACTCGCCCAAGGACACTCAGCCAGAGGGCTCCTATAGAGCCGTGAAGAGCTTCCGAAGTGGGGATAGAAGTGACTGACGATATTACAGTGCTAGGAAGCATACAGAGACCCACTGGACGCCGGTACTAACCGCTCTGCGTCCAAGTGAGCGGGCGCGCGCTCGGCCCCGCGCTCCCAGGGACGTTTGGTCACGTGACCCAGGGCCCCGCCCCCTGGATCCGCCCCGCCCCGCCCCTCCCGCGCTCCCTCCCTCTCTCCCTCCCTCCCCCTCCCTCCCCGGCCCGGTCCGGCCCATCCCCCTCCCCGCCGGCTCCCCGAGGCCCTGCCGGGTCGGGCTGCGGGCGGCCGGGTGCCGACGGCCGGACAGACGGGCGCACGCGAGGACGGACGGACAGACACACGGAGGGCCGCGGGCACGCACGGCCCCGGCCGGCTCTCCGAGGCCCGCCCGGGAGGGCTGGGGCCGCGCTCAGGTGAGGTGACGGCGACGCGGGCCCGTAAGGGGTGGGCCCGCCGGGCGTCCACGGTCTCAGCCTGGCTGGCTCCGCTGGAAGGAGGTGCCGCCCGGGCCCGGCGCGGGAAAATGGCGCCGGCCGACCGTGGAGCACGGCCCCAGTGCGGGCCCGGCCCGGAGCCGCCCCGCCCGCCGCGCTCGTGTCCCCGTCGCCATGTTGGGGAGCGGGCCCGGGGCCTGCGGGCGGGGGCGCTGGAGGGAGCCGGGGCCCGGCCAGGGTTGGGGAGGGTGCGGGACGCGGGGTCTGGGGCGCTGAGGGAGTGCAAGGCCGGCCGGGGTCTGCATGGGGTGGTGCTCCAGGCCCTAGGTACTGGCGGGAGCCGGACGTGGGGTCGTGGCGGGGGTCGCGGAGAAGGGACACTGGGTCCAAACGGAACCGGGATCTGGGTCCATGGGGCTGGGGGACCAGGACCTGGAGCTGGGTTAGGCAGTGGGCGGTGTTCAGGACCCCAAGGCAGGTAGGACCCGGAGGGGCGTGGGACCCACGCTCAAGCTGTCAGGGCTGGGACAGCTCTTTGGTGGTTGGGGGGAGGGTATTGATTAGAAATGGGGGCCCTTTAGGTACCGACGCAGGTATCAGATTGGGGCAGTCGTCGGAGTCGCAGGCTAGATTGCAAGTCCGTATAACTCCCAAGGGACTGAGGACATATGTGCCCCCAGGATCCTCCAGTCCCTACTGGGGACAGCAACAGAAAAAAGGAAGGCTTTGAAGAGGAGGAGGGAAAAGGGGGACTGAGGTTTGGATGCAGGAGCTGGTCAGCAAAAGGGGTGCAGAGAGTGGAACTGATTGGCAAGAAGAGAGAGCGCCTCCATCAACTTAGGGAGTTTGTGTGTCTTTAAAAGGAGGGACTGGGCTGTTTGTGGGCGGTGACCCAAGGTGTCTTCCCAGGAAGGGGACAGCCCACTGTTTTAAGAGCAGGGTCACCTGGGGAGGTCATCAGAAAGGCGTTGTTGAAGCCAGTAAGAATGATGAAGAGAAATAAATGTATAAAAACTACAAGGGTCTTAGAGATCATGTAACAATTTCAGATTGTGTAGTGATTTTGGTTGAGACCTAGAAAGGAAAAGTTGACTTTTCAAGATCTTACAAGTTAGTGGCAGAGCAGGTATTCTAACTCAGGTCTGCTGCCTCCTCATTCCATACACTGCCCTAGAGCAATTTGCTAACCGGAAAAAAGTGTTAAGAAGTCAAGCTTGGTAGCATATATCAAAGAACTATTAATAAATTTATTTTGTTTTTGTAATAAGTTTGTCAGTACAAAGACTAAGGGGGAAACAAAAAAGTATAGGTAACCAGCTATTTGATAATTTCTAGCCCACCTCCATTTGTGCAAAGAAATTATCTTCAGGACCCTTGTGACTTCTCACTTTCTAGAGTTTTAAAAGATGCCCCTTCTCTTCTAGGTGTTTACTATACAGCAAAGGGACACAAAAAGCTAGAGAGATAACAGTGTACAATGATAGAGACGCAAGATCTCTATCATGATCAAACTTTAATTGAAGTTTGATCATCATAGAGAAGAGTTCAAAGTTCATATGGGCTGATGGGAGAATTCTGAGGGAAACTGCAAATCAGTCATGATATAGTAGTTCCAGGACTCCCATATAATCAAAAAGGACTTTCAACAAAAAGGTTATGAGAACTTCATAGCAATAAGGTTCAGTATACAGTATATTCAATACGTACATGCCATACATATATACAGCAACATGATCCATTTGTTCTGGATCTTTCTAATGCAGGAAGGCCTAACCGTGTCTGTGCCATGGGGCCCTTTAGCATCTAGAGAAGCTTATGGGCCTCTCAGAATATTTTTAATTGCGTGAAACAAAATACACTGGATTACAAAGAAAACCAATTATATTGAAATACAGTTACCAAAATATACAAATTGTAATACAGTAATATAGACATACTTCTTTATCAGCACAATAAGAAATCAGATTTAGTGATGGGTCTAAGTACAATTTTAAAGATGCGATGAGCATAAATAATATTTTAAGATAATCTGCATCAACTGTAGTATAATATAAAGATATCTGTGATTATTGTGACAGAGTCACAGATACTGCTAATACTAGAATGGTTTGTTGCCTACATTCATATTTGAAGAAAATGGTAACTTTCAGTTAGAGGTTAGTGAAAATAAAGAGGTAATTTTTTTTCCAAGTTTATGGACCCCCTCTCCCCCACCCCGAATTCTGTGGACTCCTGTCTTTGAATCCCAGGTTAAGAAATCCTACTCCTACTGCCAAGCGTGTCTTCCATTTAGCAGACATTTACTCTGCGCTAAGACATCTGCTGCATGTCAAGCATTATGCTAGGATCTGGGGGTTCAAAGTCTTTATGGCAGGTTTCACTTTGGATATTCAGTCTCATAAGAGACGTGGACATGTAAACAGTGATAGTTCAGGATGGAAAATGCCAAAGGAGAGTTATCAAGGGTTCTAAGGATACAGAGGTGGGCATGTCTTTGCTCTAGGAATGGGAAGGTTTTGTGAAGGGGTGACACTTGAGATGCATTCTGAAAGGCAGAGGAGTTTGCTAGGTGTAGATTGGAGAGAAGAGCTTTCCAGGTAAAGGCATGAATTTTCAGGGAATGTAATTGAATGTGACTGGAGCGTGTGTGTGTGTGTGTGTGTGTGCGTGTGAAAAGAGTGATCAGAGATGAGATTGGGAAGGTTGTGTGGAACCTGGTTGTGAAAGACCTTGCTAAGGAGTTTTGACTGAATCATTAACTGATAGGGAGGTATTCAAGGTTTTCAAGGAGTTGATGTATGGTGAGGTTTAGTTTTTAGTAGATAAATTGAAGTTCTTTGGAAGAAGGGTGGACTGGAGAGTAGGGAAGAATTAATGAGGGCCTGAACTAAGGCAGAGGCTGTGACTATTGAACAGAGTTAGGCTTTTCAGGTATTAATATAACTGACATTGTGAATGATGAGAGAGAGAGAGGGAATTTTTTAGATTTCTAGTTTGGGATGGTAGCTGTCAAAGAAGTTTAACAAAAGTGAAAGGAAAATGTGAGAATTGTCACAGATAATAAAGGAGAAGATATTTTTTGGTAGAGTAATAGACTTTTGGAAACCATTGCAATACTGTCAAGTGTGGTATAGTTTTTGCTTAAGGAAATCAGAGGTAAGTATCAGCAGACATAAAAGGTAGGGAAAGACCTGGAAAGTATTCCTAGAGTGTAGGAAAAGTCATAACTATGTAAGGTTTGGATACTATGGCCATGAGTCAAATCTGGCCCACCCCCTATTTATGTAAATAAAGTTTTATTGCAACACAGGTACACTCATTCATTTACATCTTGTCTTTGGCTCTTTTCTTTCTACTAATGGCAGAGTTGAGTAGTTATGACAGAGAATATGTAGCTCATAAAACTGGAAATATTTACTATCTGGCCCTTTACCAAAAACATTTGCCAATTGATCATCTATGTGTCTGAATATTGGATGTTCGGCTTCTGATTTACCATCCAGTTCCAACATGATAGAGAATAATCATCTTGACTCTGTCCTGGCTGGGTCCCCCATGCTGTATGCACCTGCAACATGACATAGACCCCTGAATATTTTATGTTGGTTAGTGATGCCAAGATCGACTGTTCTGGGGTCTGCTGTGTGGCACCTGTGGTAAGGCCAGGTTTTCACAGCTTAGACCGTGCTGGGGCTTGTTTTGCCATTTTTCTTTTGGGTTGTTTTTTCCCAAAGATTTCTTTATTTTCTGATTATTAATCCTTTATTGGTTATAAATATTGGATATTTCCCAGTTTGTTGCTAATCTTTTTAATTTCTTTGTCTTTTGTTGAAAAGAAGTTTTGAATTTTAATAAAGTGAAATTTATCAAGCTTCTCCCCCAGGATTTTGAAGTTATTCTTTATATTATCTTCTTGAATCTCTACTTCTTTGCCTTTGATGTTTAGATCTCTAATCTATCTAGAATTGACTCTTGTGTCTGGTGAGAGGTAAGGTCCCATTTTATTTTTTTCCTATGTATAATTAACTATCCCAGTACCATTTATTGAATGGCATTTATTTTCAAGTTGTGAGCTCTTTCTGGTGGAGTCTATCGAAGGTGCCGATTCCAGGTCTGCTCCTTGCTAATTGTGTGACCTTGGACAAGTTCCATAACCTTTTTGTGCCTCAGTTTCCTCATCTTTAAAATAAAAATAATAATATCTATCTCATAGAGTTGTTGCGAGGATTGAGTTAATTCATCTAGCTTGAGTAAAAGAGTGTGGCACCTAGAAAATGCTCAATAATGTCAGCTGTTATTTAGCACTCTTGTTCATTTCTGATTCTCAGCACGAGGCACAAAGTAGAGGCTCAGTATGGTCAACACAACTGTAGAGTTAATTTGGTTTTGAGGTCAAAACAGATTGATTGAGAGCTAGGCTAAGTGTTGCAGGAGATGCTTCCAAGTTGCTACTTGATTTTAGATGCTGCCTTAGACTGTCTGCTGCAGTGGAACTCCTTCCACCCCATCACTTCTTTTGCAGAGAACTTCTGTAGCAAAGGATGCAAACTGGCAGCCTGTAGTTGGATTTGACCTGCAGACATGTTTTGTTTGGCTCAGACAATATTTTTAATGTCTTAAAAGTTTACACAAATTTCTGAGTTTCTCATTTACTGTGAAATATTGGAAGATCTGTCAACACCAAGCCCATATTCTCTCATAGCAGTACAATAGCTTTTAGCTGGGATGTGTGCTTCCTAGTTCTCTGTGTGGTTCTCACTACTCTCTTGCTTCGCTTATTTACTTTTGTTGCCCTATAGGCATTTGATTTTCTGGTTCTTACTTTACTGAGGTTTTAAATATTATCTCTCCTAAACCAGTATCTCTCCTAAACCAATCTCTCTTTTAAACCATTTTTAAAAAATAGGATTTTCTTTTTATTTATTTATTTTTTAAGTTTATTGCTGAGGAAGATTTGCCCTGAGCTAACATGTTGTGCCAGTCTTCCTCTATTTTGTGTGTGGGTCACTGCCACAGCATGGCTGCCAATGAGTGGTGTCAGTCCACGCCAGGGAGTTGAACCTGGGCTGTCAAGTAGACATATTGGGATAGGGTCAAGATAGCCAGAAATTGACAGATGAGTTTATAAGCAGGTAAAAACTAAAATTTATTTCTAAGGCTGAGTCATAGTTGATTGCAATGAATAAAATGATAATTGAAATTAAAACATGAGACGAAATTCAGTTCAGATCACTGAATATTTAGGCATCTACTATGTGCTGGGACATTAGAAGTTACCACATTGGTGATAGAAACAAAAACTAGTTGGCCAGCCTTATGAAAGATTACAGAAGAGGTCTTTTTACGTGTGATTTAGAGCTATTCTCCAAGAGAGTAGTTGAGAGAGAGGAAATATAGGAATTCATTCATTTGTCATATATTTGTTGGGCCCTACTATGTACATTGGGCTAGAACTCTGCAGGATACAAAGATGAATCTAGCCAGGGTTTAAGTGTCATGTGAGGTGTATGTAATGTGTGATGGAGCTGAGATATCAGAGAATGGTACCTGAAAGAGGTGACCATTGAGTGGGGCTGCCAAAAATAGTTAGGATCTTAATACTTAGAGATGAAGCAGTATTTTCCAGCTGAGTGAAAGCATGATTGTACAGGTGGGTGTTTAGGAGATAGTAGAGTCCATTTTGGCTGGAGAACAGGATTGTTACAAGGCTGTTGTTGGAATTAAGGCTAGAAATAGAGATTGAACAACAACAGCAATAATAATTATTGTAGTAGCTCACATTTTTTGCCTGCATACTATTTGCCAGATAATGTGCCAAGTATTTTATAAGTAGTATTTCATTTAATCCTTACAACAACCCTGTGAGATAGGCACTATTTTTTAAAAATAGGATTATTTATTTATTTATTGCTGAGGAAGATTTGCCCTGAGCTAACACCTGTGCCAATCTTCCTGTATTTTGTATGTGGGTTGCTGCCACAACATGGCTGCCAATGAATGGTGTAGGTCCATGCCTGGAAAGTGAACCTGGGCTGCTGAAGTGGAGTATGCCAAAGACTTAACCCCTAGGCCATGGGCCCAGCCCCTATCCCTTCTCTCTCTTTTTTTTTTGCAGGGAAAGATTTGCCCTAAGCTAACATCTGTTGCCAATCTTCTTCCTTTCTCTTCTTTTTCTTCCCTCAAAAGCCCCAGTACATAGTTGTGTATAGTTGTAAATTCTTGTAGTTCTTCTGTGTGAGCTGCTGCCACAGCATGGCTACTGACAGACGAGTGGTGTGATTCCACACCTGGGAACTGAACCCGGGCCACTGAAGTGGAGCATGCCAAACTTTAACTGCTAGGCCATCAGGGCTGACTCTTTATTTTTTATCCCTTTTTATAGATAAAGAAACTGAGGAATAGAGCTAACAATAATGGAGAAAGAGTTTGAGTCCAAGCAGTCTAATTCCAAACCCTGTGTTCTTAGTCTCTGCATACTGTAAAACTGAATCATGGAAGACTTTGAATTCTTTTTATTTCCAAGCTGGGAAGTTTGGACTTGATTGACTAAGTAATGAGGAGTCATCAAAAGTTTTTAGCCTTATGGTGACATAATGAGAGCTATACACTAAGAAAGTAAGCCTGCTCATGAAGTGTAAGAACAACATGGGAAGAAAGGAGAGACATGGAGCTAGTTTACTCTCCTTCCTCACTATATTGAGTGCTCCTTCAGGGCTGGGCCTGTGTCTGTCACTTTCTTCTTCCCTTTGGCTTCAATGTCTACCTATTGTGTTGTCTGGCACGTTTATTATTTTTTTTAATTTTGATCTTTTTTTACTTCACCTTGTTCTAGAAAGGACTTAGGTGGCTGCCTAGGAGCTCAGTAAACATTTGCTGAGTTAATTAATAAATGATTAGGGGTATATATAGATATGTGCATAAAGGGAGTACTATGGCTTTGTTGAAGGGAGTAATACAGCCCTAGAATTTGGTAATAAGCTATATTTTATATATAAATCCTATAAAGCAAAAGACCAGAACCGCATCTTCTTTATCTTCTGAAGAGTTGTATATTCTATGTCAGTTAGAATATTAATGATCAGTTAATATTAACTATGTTAGTTAAAAAGCCAAACTCATAGAAAGAGAGAATAGATTGGTGGTTGCCAGGATCTGGGAGGTAGGCGAAATGGGGAGATGTTGGTCAGAGGGTATAAACTTCCAGTTATAAGATGAATAAGTTCTAAGGTTCTAATGTACAGCATGGTGACTAGTTAACAATACTGTATTATATACTTGAAAGTTGCTGGGAGAGTAAATCTTAAATGTTCTCATCACATACACACAAAAATGGTAATTGTATGAGGTGATGGATATGTTAACTAACTTTATTGTGGTAATCACTTTGCAATATATTTGCATATCCATCTTGTTGTACACCTTAAACTTACACAATGTTATATGTCAATTATATCTCAATAAAGCTGGAAAAAAACTATTTCAGTTAATAATATTAATGAACACCAAATTCAGAGGGCGTTCATACTTTAAATAGGTATTTAGGTTTGTATTTAGCATTAACCAGCTGCAAACTCCCCCCCAGAACACACACAGAGGCCACAAAAGTTCCCATTCATCAGCTCCTTTACTGATATTGAACCTGTTTAATATTAGTTCCGTAGTACCATTTATGTACATTTTCTAAAGACCAGACAGCAGCAGTCTTTTACAGGAAGAAATAGTTGCAAATTTGTGAATCAGGTTCCTGTTTTGGATTTTACTCAGGGAAATTGTTCATTAGGTTAAGTCCCTTACCATAATTTTAAATGTTATGTGGAAATAAGGCTGTGTCCCTTCTATAATATATAGAATTAAGAAATTCAAACACTTGTAGAAATTCAAAGACACTGTGGTTAACTGCTGTATACCAGTAAAGGTGGGAAGAGTTTTAGGTAAACAAGGATCTGACTACACTTAATAAGAGACAGACCAATAGACCCTAAATAATGAATTTGTTAAATAAACATTCTTCCCCATTGTGGATATTAGTTAACAGCAGTACTGTTTGTGCATATACAAACACGCATATATCACTGTGAAATATATTGCTGTAACTAGTATAAGTAAATTTGAATCTAGGAATGCTTCCTAAAGAAAATGAGCCTTCAACTGAGTTCTTTTAGGTTGTGTGTAACTCTTCAGTGGGTGTGGAGATGACTCATTCAGAAGCATGCAGATTGGAATAATTAAGTATGAAGAAAAATTTGATTATTATAGTCAGTGTATGTTGACTGCCTACCAGTGTTGAGAGGTCTGTACAGTTGGTGAGTAATTAGTTTCTGCCTTTCAGGAAACGAATTCATCTGGGGAAGTGATGTGAACATAAATAAAAAGAGGGAAAACTGTCTTTTAAATGAGATAGTGCTATGGGAATTTAGAAGAGAGATCACTTCCACTTGGAGGATCAGGGAAGGCTTCATGGAAAATATGGTGTGTTACGTTCCTAGAGCTGCTGTAACAAACTACTGCAAACTGGGTGACTTAAAACAAAATTTATTCTCTCACAGTTCTTGAGTCTAGAACCTGAATTCAAGGTGTCAGCAGGCCTGTATTCTTTCTGAGACTTTGGGTAGAATCCTTCCTTGCCTCTTTCTAGCTTCCACCAGTTCTTGGCATTTCTTGGTTTGCAGCTGCATCACTCCAGTCTCTGCCTCTGTTGTCGCAAAGCAGTCTCCCTGTGT
Organism: Equus quagga; assembly: GCF_021613505.1. Lineage (NCBI taxonomy): Eukaryota > Metazoa > Chordata > Mammalia > Perissodactyla > Equidae > Equus > Equus quagga. The sequence continues at coordinate 87,677,049 of NC_060278.1, read as the reverse complement.
GTCTCAGTGTACAAATTTGCCTGTTCTTCTGACACCAGTCATGTTGGATTCAGGGTCTACCCCACTTAAGATGAGTTAAGACCTCATCTTACCTAATTACATCTGCAGTGACCCTATTTCCAAATCAGGTCACATTCTGTGATACTGGGGGTTAAGACTTTTGGGGGACACAGTTCAACCCATAACAGGTGGCATGATACAGAGATGATACAGAGGTATTAAATTAGAATTTACTAAATAAAAGGAAAGATAAGATTGCAGCGAATTAAGTTGAGAGAAGAACCAAGGGAATCATGGACGTAAGGAAAGCATAAGGAATGAAATAGTGAGAAGTCTGGTTTGCTGTCATGCACAAGAGTTGTGGGGAGATAACGGCCAGAGTAGTTTGTTGGGGCCCTACGTGCCAGAACTAGGACATTTAAGTGTTGCTGAGTGGGTAGTGTGTGGGAACAGGATGGCACTGCAGAATTTCGAAATGGTGGATAACTAATTCAAGCTTTAGGGAGATTCTGTGATTAGTTGATCATGGATAAGTAGACACCCTGAAGAAAACAGTTGGTCGATGATTTAACACACCCAGCTTCCCTCATTTGCCTATGCCAGTAACTTTTCACCAGTCAAGAAATCCTTCTTATATAAAAAAAAACAAAACTCCACAACAACAAACTTTGTGGGTTTTATTAGCTTCTTGGTCAGTCATCTGTGGCGTTGAGATCGAGCAACTTTTCATGGTCTCTATTCCAAAGCCTCTCCATGGATTTCAGTAGTAATAATCATATTATTCTTCATTTTCTTTCATATCTTTCTCCAGAATCACCTCTTTTCCATCCTGTTTTTTACCCCTTGGTTTTTCTCTGAACTCTGATTTCAGTTTCTTTTTGAAACATCTGACTAATGGAAAGAATTGAGGAAGATTATGCACTGTCTAAGCCAATGACATGTTCTTTTTCTGTGTCCTTTTAATGATGGTTATGTTGACTTTTGTCCACAATAGGACTATATGCAAATTGTGAATACTCACTCAAATTGTGGTCAACGGTAGTCCTCAGGTGCTTTTCCTTATTTGTGCCTAGGCACTTCTTCCTCATTCTATATTTGCATTGTTCATATTTTCTCTAAGAGCGTATGTCCTCATGAAATGTTTTAAATTGTATTTAAATTTTACAGAGAAATAAACACCTAACTTCCTAGTCATTATCATATGCTTATAATCTTTACAAGTTTAATTCATACAATTTTTTGTATCATTTTCAAATGGCAATATATTGATGCACTTTTCCACTTGTCTGTATAGTTATCATTTTTAATGAATGCATAATGACCAAAGTTTAAATACTCTAGTATTTGGCATTTGGGTGATTTCCAGTTTGTTTTTATTTTTGGTTTGCAATTCTAAGTTATACCGCTATGACATCTTTTTATAAATTTCTCCCCCAACTGTTTCTTAGAATATATTCCCTAAAATGATTCAGTTAGGTCTGAGGTTATCACTTTTTAGCCATGTTGTGTTTTTAGAACAACTACTAGTTTATATTCCCACTAGCCAGTAGTTAATGTTGGATTTTATAATTTTTTTCTTCCATTTTAATAGTGGTACCTCACGGTTTTATGGATTTTTTGATATTTTTAATGTTTTATTATGAAAAATTTTGAACATATCCCAAAAAAGCCCCCAGAAACAGTACAGTGAACACCCTTATGTCCACCATCTATATTCATCATGTTGCCATGATGAATATTAGTAATATACTTATTATGTTAAACCTTTTCAAAATAAAGACATCATGATACTATGCCTTTCAATACTTTAGCATGCATCTCTTACACATAAGGAGGTTCTCCTTTATAATCATAATGCCATTATCACATCTAACAGAATTATCAATAATTGCTTGATATTATCTAACATTAAGTGGTGTATTTAAGTTTTCCAGTTGTCTCCAAGATGACTTTTATAGCTGACTTGTTTGAAGTGGAATGAAATTAAGGACCATGCGTTGCATTTGCATGTTATTATTTTTATGGTCTTTTTAACCTAGAACAATTTTCATTTCTTGTCTACTCCCTCACCTTTTTTTTCCCATGGCATTGATTTGTTTAAACCAGAGCAGTTTGTTTGTTTGGTTGGTTTTTGGTGAGGTAGATTCACCCTGAGCTAACATCCATTGCCAATCTTCTTCTTTTTTTTTGCTTGAGGAAGATTAGCCGTGAGCTAACATCTGTGCCATTGTTCCTCCATTTTTTGTATGTGGGATGCCTCCACAGCATGGCTGATGAGTGGACTAGGTCCACCCGGGATTCAAACCTGCAAACCCAGGCCACCAAAGCAGAGCTCGTGGAACTTTAACCACTCAGCCATGGAATGGCCCCTAGAGTAGTTTTCTTGTTGAATAGCCCAGATTCTGGATTTATCTGATTGTTTTATTCCTTGTATGTCCCTAAACTGGAAGGTTGAAAGACTTGATTAGATTCTAAAGAATTAGATTGTAAAGGCTTGATTAGATTCTAGTTAAACATTTGGGCAAAAGTACTTATTTTTCACATTGCCTCATATCACGAGGTACATAAATGTCTGGTTGTCTCAATATTGGTGATAACTTCGATCACAGGGTTAAGATTATGACTGCCAGATCTCTCCATAGTGAAGTTGCATTTTTTTTACTTTGTGACTAGCAAATATGTTTTTTATTCTTATCAGTGGTGAGCATTTTTTTCAATCTTGTTTGAACTAATTTGCATATCATTTGATAATTTGTTCAGTGTAAATTTGGTATTTTCCTTTTAAGTTTGTACTATGCATTTAAAAATTTTATGTGTAACAAAGAATGCTGCATTGTTATAAAAGATAAATTTCAAGTTTCAAAATATAGGTAAAATCAAATATAATTTTACCAAAAAAAGATACAGATTGAGAATATATAATGGGGGAATTTGACAGAATTTCATGATGAGTTGTATTTGCTTTTTTAAAAAACCATTCTAAGCAGATAAGCCTAAAAAACATAGAACAGTTGAATCAAAAACTTCTTTTATTTTTCTTTTTGAAGTAGAGGTAAATATTGAATTCGTAAAAGTTGTTTTACATGCCCACATAAAAAGCACCCAGGGGCCGGCCTGGTAACGCAGTGATTTAGTTTGCACCTTCTGCTTCTCGGCGGCCCGGAGTTCTCCGGTTTGGATCCTGGGTGCGGACATGGCACCGCTTGGCACACCATGCTGTGGTAGGCGTCCCACATATAAAGTAGAGGAAGATGGGCACAGACGTTAGCTCAGGGCCAGTCTTCCTCAGCAAAAAGAGGAGGATTGGCAGCAGATGTTAGCTCAGGGCTAATCTTCCTCAAAAAAAAAAAGCACCCAGAATTTATTTTTATTCCTTGTCCTCTGAGTGTTTCTGGCTGTCTTTTATACACCAATTCTTTATTAATTTTAAATAACTTAGTTTTTCTGTCATTCTTGGTATAGATTTTTTTCTTCCATTTCTTTTCTGTTCTAGTATACTCAGATAGATTTTCCTTTCAAACCACAAAAGCAGTACAGGCTAATGGAAATAAGCTGACCATCATTTGAGGTGCATGCAGAAAAGCCAACCATCTCCTCCTCTCCAGTTCCTATCCTCCAAACTACCCAAATGTAATAGCTTAGTGTGATTTTTCCATATTTTTCTCTGTGCTCTTAGAAACGCAGATGTACATAGTGATTTATTTTCTGTGTTTTATGATTCTCATGATGCCATACACATTATTCTACAACTTCTGTTTTTTTACTTTATAGGGTATCATATGTTTTCTTCTATATCATTAAACAGATATCTAATTCAGTTTTTTTCTTGCTGCATAATAGTCCATTTACATAGGTTTCTCTCACTGGGCATTCAGGCTGTTTCTGATTTTTTTTCCCCCGTTACAAACAGTAACATCCTTGTGCATATACCTTTAAGAAATAGAGCTTTTACTTCTGTAGGATATATTCCCAAATATGGATTAAAAGATAAGCTTATTTCAGTATTATGAACTGCCAGGTTGTTTTCCATAAAGGTTGTTGCAGTTCTTATTCCCACTGGCACTGGATAATAGGCATCTTTTTAGTTTTTGCCAATCAGCTAGGTGAAAAGTGTTTTCTTATTTTAATTTTCATTTCCTTGACCATTAATAAGTTGCATACATTCATTGGATATTTGCATTCCCTATTCTGCAAATCGACTTTTCTAATCCTTTACTTATTTTTCTCTTGGGTTGTTAATTTTTTACTTTTTAATCAATTTGTAGGTGCTTTTGTGTATTTGGGATATTAACCGCTTTTTTGTCTCATGGTGCAAATGTATTTTCCCAATCTATCGTTTGGCTTTTGACTTTGCGGTTTCTTTTGACATATAGACTATTTCAATTATTTTTTTGCTGAGGAAGATTCACCCTGAGCTAACATGTGTGCCAGTCTTCCTCTATTTTGTATGTGGGTTGTTGCCACAGCATGGCTTGACAAGTGGCATAGGTCCATGCTCAGGAACTGAACCCAGGCCACTGGAGCGGAGTGTACCAAACTTTACCACTAGGCCACAGGCCGGCTCAAGACTATTTTAATTTTCATCTAATCATGTCTGTTGATCTTTTTCTTTATGACTTCTGGGTTCATGTCTTGCTTATCACCACCCCACTGAAGTTAATAATTCTTCTAATTTTATTTCTTTATTTTGTTTTATTGTTATTAATTTTAACCTTAGTTTTGTTTTCTCTTTTTTTGCAATTTGGGCAGAGACTTATGTATTTATTTTTTTAATGTAAGTGAACTTGTTTATCTTGCCATTGAATTTCCTCTTCTGATCAAAAAATTCTCTCTTCATTGTTTGGGGATAAGCATAGTATTAGATTTTCTAATTTTTAAATAATCTCTTTTGAACTTTGAAGAAAGTGCATTTTTAGTTGTTTCAAGTAAGTTTGAATGCTATACCTGTGTTTGAAAATATTAGTGTATTCACCTAATACAGTTCTGTCTGCAGGTTTCCTAAATGTATTCATCGTGGTCATCAGTAATGGTGAATGGTGGCTACAGGACTTGAAAGCTGGTCTTAGGACTTCAGTGTTTGATTTAAAAAGTGACAATTATAAGTGCATAAAGCAAAAAAAAAGAAAACCTGCCAACACTGTCATTATGAATATATTAAGACCATGCAGAAGAAGAAGCATTGGCAGACTCTTAGAATGATGATCCAAGGACTTCTCTAACTTACAGCCCAGATCTCACGATTTAACTCTTGTTGGAAGCTTAATAGAGGAAGAAAGCCATTGTTCTTTAAATTTGTCTTCCATCATTGTCTTATTGCAAGACAACATTCATTATCATTATATAACATACTTTTCTAGTGCTTTTAAAATGAAATATTTAATTTGCAAAGAAGTGTCACATATGAAATGAAAGACTTCCCTAACACTAAGAAGCTTTGAACAAATTATTCGCTCGGGCCTTAATTTTTCTATCTTTTCCATGAGAGTATTGGACCAGATGATTTCCAGGGGCTTTAGTTCTTACTCTGCTCAGATTCTCATCCTTATTTTTAGGGGATTTTTTGTTGATCCCTAGATTGTAGGATTTGGTCAACTTCTCAATGTCATTTGTATATTTAGAGCATGGATTAAAAGACTGGTACTCCAAACTTTGTATTGCTTTTTGACTGTAGCTTGATTATGATTGAAAGAACATGGTGGTGTTCATAATTAGAACATGATGTATAAAGTAGTTTTTCTCTACATTTCACTTTATCCACCTACCGTGTGGTATCTAACAAGATGGAAAAAATCTCGTGGAGCTTCTGATTTACTCTGTTGGTTTATAATGTGCTAGATTACATTATTAACTCTATATATCTGTGTTAGAATGAGTAGTTTTAAGAATCTCAAATTTCATGGGCCGGCCCGGTGGCCCAGTGGTTAAGTTCGCACATTCTGCTTCTCAGCGGCCTGGGGTTTGCCAGTTCGATCCTGGGTGCAGACATGGCACTGCTTGGCAAAAGCCATGCTGTGGTAGGCGTCCCACATATAAAGTAGAGGAAGATGGGGATGGATGTTAGCTCAGGGCCAGTCTTCCTCAGCAAAAAGAGGAGGATTGGCAGCAGTTAGCTCAGGGCTAATCTTCCTTAAAAAAAATAATAATCATCTCAAATTTCATATTTCATTAATTAATCTTTTGTTTCTTATACTAAAATGTCAGGGTTGAAATTTAAAAGTTAATGTTAATATTCTGTAGTCTCTTAAATTGTCTGTTATCCCTACCAAGAGCAAAAAAAGGGCTGTTACAGTATTGAAATGCCAAGCTCCTTGACAGGCATTCTCTTGATTCTTTCAGGGCACTAAGTTTCTGAGATTTGCCTGCAGGTTTGCATAAATTTTCCCTTGGAGCCCTGGACTTGGGAACAGGAAGCATGTAATACTTTTATAAGAACCTCATGAGAGAGTGTAGGGAGGATTGATTCCTATGTTAGTCGTGCCATGACAGTGGTCTTTGACAGTTCATATTTAGCTGTTTATTCACTTTTAAATACCTTGTAAATTATCCTGAAACATTTAAGGCTATATGGTTAAAACGCCAACTTAATTTTTTAAGTTCTGTATGATTTAGGCATTCATGAAAATGTTATTTAAATTACCCATTCCACAAATTTTTTGTTTCTTATGTAGTAACCTTAGGAGCAGGAAAGTGCATAGCAGAGTGCCTGGTACATAGTAGGCAGTTGGTAGAGTGGTTGAACAAATGCATCCATTGAAAGTATTCAAATTACAGGAGATTAGAAATTATGAGGGACTTCTATACACATATTTTCCATTTTAAAAAAAACTGATGCAAAAGATTCTCAGGGTGATGGTAAAGTATTGAGAATGTTATTATTAGCTGTCTTTGGAGGAAGAGGTTTTGCACCTAGACAATAAATCTAGGAGATTTGTCTGTGGCACAAGCTGAAAAATAAACTTGTGCTTTTGAGGCAGATACCATAGGAATTCTAGGATTCTTGTTTTACAAAGCTGCTTAAAACATTTCAATAGAGGTAAAGTGAAAGCATATAGAATAGTAATTAAATTTCTTGATAAATAGTCCTTGAGTTTTCTTAAACCGAGAAGGTGCCTGAGATTTTATTTAGCTCTGGCTTTTAGTGATTCATCCTCTTATTTTATAATTTAGGAATCTTAGGCCAGAGAGATTGTGTCCTGCCCCAAATCATACATCTTTATTGGAAGATCATGACTAGAACTGAGGGTATACTCACCCTGCCATGTTCAGCCTAGCTCTCTTTCCATTCTGTCACCCTGTGTTTTGTTATCATAAATAATGCTAGTCTATTCTCAGGATGTACTCAGTTGATTTTACTGCTCGTCATTTGACATTTGTCTGTATTGAAAACATTATAAAAAATGGATACCAAAGTTAGGGAATCTTTGCATGGACATTAGGCTTTATTTAATTTTCTTATGTGGATGATGCAGCAGCTGCAATGGTGCACAGTTGTGAACCCAGGACATCTGTGTTTTCCATTTATTTGTTTGCTTTTTTGTTTTTTGCAGTTGTCGTTTGTAATAAAATTTTTTTCAGAGTATAAGTAGGAGAGTAAATGTTAAAAAATATAATATTAGCATATTTACAGTTTTATTACAGGAAGAGTACGAAAGTGACAGGAAGGACTAAGTCTATAGCTAACTATACGTGTGACCTAGGGCAAATCTTGTAACCTCGGTGGAACTCTGTTTCTGCTCCCTACTTAATTAGAATCCTTCAGGGGTTCTGCCTAGGACACATATATCTGTTTTTTAATATTTGTCAATTGGAGTATAACACACATTATGCAAAGTGCACAAGTCATAAAGATAATGAGTTATAAAATGAACACCCTGTGTAACCACTTCTAATGTATTTTGAAAAAGCTTCCTTAGTGATTATCATAAGCTTTCCTTGTTAAAAAAAACCACTGGGTTTAAGACTAGATAATCTCATGTCTTTTACAACTCTTTCTAGAGTGAAATTAGCAGAAAGAAAGGTAGAGAGGACAAATTTGGCCAGTCACAAAAATTTACTTCGAATAAGTTTATTGAGGTAATATATCTAGTCTTTTCTTCTGATGTTTCTCTTCTTCCTTTTTGCCCTTTTTCCTTTCTGCTTAGGTCCTGGATGGAATGGAGAGGGGTCCTACTGAGCTTCTAACTCTTTTCTGAGAGTGGTCAGAGAGTTCTTAAACAGGTCTGTTGATTCTGTAGAATACAAATGCAAATTTGATTTGTAAAAGACTTAGTTTCAACTTAAGCAAAGGATTGAATTAGAAATAGACTTTACTTTTTAAGAAAAAAGGCATTTTGATCTCACTGTCCATAGGACATTTTACTTTGGGAAACTGCATTTGGCATGTGGATTGGACCCAAAGCGACTGAATTAAATAAGATCTGCTCAACAGAAAAGCAGTTGAGTCATGTCTTTATCAGTTATATTGGATATATGTAATATGGAAGAATTCTTTATTGGTCACATGGAAAGTACCAATAAAAGATGAAAAGGTGAATATCTCAGTTGTCCATGATCCTGGAGAGTAATGGAGGCATGGATAAATCCAAGAAGGAAAATAATTATTTGGCCCACTTTCTGATGTTCTCAGAATTCAGAACATTGGGAAAAAAACAAAGCTACCTTGCAAGTCTCTGATTCAGAAAAGGGCAAGTGTATATAGTTTTTTTCTCATTCATCTACTTATTTCTATGTCACCATGAATGAACTTTATCATTATTCAGATAGATAAAAACTCTAGTTCAGTGATTTCCCAAACTTGTCTTCTTCACATTGGAATCACCTATGGAACCCGGCAAACTACTAATGCCTTGTGTCCCTCCCTTCCCCCTACTTAGATTGTGATTTAATTGGTCTGGGGGTATGGTCTGGGCTTTAGAATTTTTAAAAGATCCCTAGGTGATTCTAAAGTGCAGACTAGTTTGGGAACCACTGCTCTAACTGATTTAAGCAGATCTGGCCACTGGGCAACTTTTGACTTTGTTTTGCATAAATATTTGGATAAATATATAAATAAGGGGATGACTATTTTGATTTAAGAATCTTGCACTTTAAACCTAAGTTCTTACTAGAATGTAAGCTCCATAAAAACAGGTACGTGTCTATATTTTCTTCACCGTTCTCTCTTTAGCGTTTAGAACAATACCTGGCATATATTGCAAGCTTAAATATTTGTTGAATGAGTGAATGAGCCTGTCAGTCTCTAGTAAGCTGAGAGTATGCATTTACCAGTGGTCTGAGATAAGCAGTGGGGTGGTAGTAAAGAGCCCAGCCCCTAGAATCCGACTGCCTGGGCTTGAGTCATGACTTTGTCACTTACTAGCTGTGTGACCGGAAGCAAGTACTTCTCTGTGCCTCAGTTTCCTCATTTGTAAAATGGGGGTAATAGAATCTATTTCATGGGGTTGTTGGGGGCTAACTGAGTTAATAACGCAAAGCGCTTAGAACGGTGCCTGGTGCATAACAGCGTTGGGTAAGTTTTAGCTACTGTAGAATTTAAGAAGCCCTGGATTCTCTGCAGTTTGGGTAATTTGTCTATAGAATACTGTTTGAGGACTGAGATAGAATAATGGAATCAGCTGCATTTGATGTAATTAAAGAAGGCTTGACAATGTGATTTTTGGGTCAGTTTAATGAGGTATAATTTACATACAATAAACTGTATCCATTTATAAGTGAAACATGTTTCGATGAGTTTTGACAGATTTATTTATTGGTTTATAGTATTTATTATGAAACAGCCTCCACAACCAAGATACAGAAAATTTTCATCTCCCTAAAAAGTTTCCTTATGCTCCTTTGCAGTCTGTCCCTCGCAGCACCACCACGCTTTGCATTTTCTTCAATTTTATATGAACACATTCATACATTATGTCCTCTTTTTTTTTTTTTTTTAAAGATTTTATTTTTTCCTTTTTCTCCCCAAAGCCCCCCTGGTACATAGTTGTATATTCTTCGTTGTGGGTCCTTCTAGTTGTGGTATGTGGGACGCCGCCTCAGCGTGGCTTGATGAGCAGTGTCATGTCCGCGCCCAGGATTCGAACCAACGAAACACTGGGCCGCCTGCAGTGGAGCACGCGAACTTAACCACTTGGCCACGGGGCCAGCCCCTACATTATGTCCTCTTTTGTGTCTAACTTCTTTCACTCAGCACAATGATTTTGATATTTATCCATGTTATTTCATGTATCAGTAGTTCATTCCTTTTTTAATGCCAAGTAGTGTTTTGTTATGTGAATATAACATATTTGTCTATCCATTCACCTGTAATGGACATTTGGGTTGTTTCCAGTTTTGATGATTGTGAATAAAGCTGCTATAAACATTTTTGTACAAGTCTTTGTGTAGACATGTTTTCATTTATTTTTTGGTAAATCCCTCGCAGTGGGATTGCTGCGTTGTATGGTGTATCTAACTCTTCAAGAAACTGCGAGACAGTTTTAAAGGAGGTGAATATTCAGCAGGATTTCCAAAGAGGGTGTGTTAGTTATCTATTGTTGCATAACAAATTACCAGAAATTTAGCAACTTAAAACAATATGCGTTTATTATGGCACGGTTTCCATGGGTCAGGAATCTGGGCACAGCTTAGGTGGGTCATCTGTTTCAGGGTCTCTTATCGGCAGCAGTCAAGCAGGCTGAAATCTCATCTCAATGCTTGACTGAAGAAGGAACTGCTTCCAAGCTCACTTGGTTGTTGGCAGAATTTACTTCCTCAAGGGATGTGTTAAGGGCCTTGATTTTTTACTTGCTGTTTGCTGGAGGCTGCTCTCAGTTCCTTGCCATCTGGCCTCTCCAACATGGCAAGCTGAGAAGGCAATAGAGAGAGTTTTCTAGGGAGATGGAAGTCACAATCTTTTATAACCTAATCATGAAAGTGACATCCCATTCCCTTCCCATGTTCTGTTGGTTAGAAGCAAGTCACTAGGCCAGCCCACACTCAGGAGGGAGGATAATACACAAGGTCGTGAATATCAGAAGGCTGGAATGATTGATGGTCATCTTAGAAGTCCATCTATCACAGAAGGTATGGCTTAGTGCCAGGCTGGGACTAGGTAGCACATTACAGGGGGTGAGAAAGGAGCTTGTGAAATTTTCTTTACCTTCCCCCTATCAAACTGTATCTCTTTCTTCCCTCTCTCTGTCTTTCACATCACCCTCTTTCCCCTTCAAGAACAGAGATGTAAAGGTCATTCCCACAGTGAGATTTTAATCTTGAGTATTTTTTTTGACAAATTCAAATAAGGCCTCTCCCTGAATCATTTTGTGTTTATACATGTATTTTTTAAAAACATTTTGTTACGGAAATTGAGACGGATACAAAAGTAGAATACTATCCTGAACCGCCGTGTACCTTTCACCCAGCTTCAACAGTTTATTTTTTACCAGTCTTGTTTGTATAATTTACATACAATAAAGTGCACTCATTTTAAGTGTACAGTTTACATTTTGGCAGATGTGTATATCCCCACAATCAAAATATAGAACATTTTAACTCCAAAGGTACATTGGCCCCTTTGTAATTAATCCCCACCCTAGTTCCAGGCAAGTACGCATCTGGTTTCTATTACTGAGGTTAGTTTTGCCTGTTCTAGAATGGCATAGAAATGTCTGGATCCTTTTGATCACCATGAAGTTTTTGAGATTCATCCATGTTGTTGGATATATAGTAATTCAGAGTTTTTCAACTTTGGCACTAAGGACATTTTGGGCTGGATAATTTGTTTTGGAGACTGTCCTGTGCTTTGTAAGATATTTAGCAGCGTCCCTGACTTCTATCCACTAGATGTTATTGGCACTCTCCTTCCTGGTTGGAAGAATCAAAAATGTCTCCAGACATTACCAGATGTCCCCTTGGGGACAAAATCTTCTCCTTCCACTGGTTAAGAACTTTTAATAGTTGATCGTTTTTATTGTTGGGCAGTATTCTATTGTAGGGATATACTACAATTTATCCATTTACTAATTGATGGACATTTAGGTTGTTTCCAGATTACTTTCAGTTTGAGGCTATTATAAATAGAGTTGCTGTTAACTTTCATAGGCAAGTCTTTGTGTAGACATGTTTTCATTTATTTGGGGTAAATACCTAGGAGTGAGATTTCTGGGTCCTATGGTAAGTATATGCTTAACTTTATAAGAAGCTGACAAATTGTACCTTTTTACATTCCCGCCAATATGAGAATTCCAGTTGCTCTACATCCTTGCCGACATTTGATATTATTTTTTAATTTTAGCCATTATGGTAGGTGTGTTATTTCTTTGTGGCTTTAATTTCCATTTTCCTGATTGATAATGTTGAGCATCTTTTCATGTGCTTACTGTAAAGTGTCTTTCAAGTCTTTTGCGCCCCACAAAAAAATCTATTGCCCGTTTTTAGTTGGGTGGTTTGTCTTATTTTTGAGTTTCCTTTGGCTTTTTCCCTATGTATGTATAAATATACACACACAATAAGAAAATTGAAATAATGAATACAGTTTTATATACTTTTTAAAATATGAGCATTTCTAATGATGTTAAATATTTTTGGAAACATGAATTTTAATGCAGAAGCAATATTCAAGTACATTTAAATTGTTTACCCACTTCTGTTATTGTTGAACCATGAGCTAGCTTCCCATTTTTTACTGTTAATAATATTTTGATGAACATCTTTGTATATAAATTTTTAATCATATATTTTGTGTGTGTGTGTATTTTTTTTAAATTTGAGGTCATAATAGTTTACATCTTGAAATTTCAGTTGTACATTATTTCTTGTCTGTCACCACGTAGGTGCTCCCCTTCACCCCCTGTGTCCACCCCCTTACCCCCTTCCCCTGGTAACCACTGAACTGTTTTCTTTGTCTATGTGCTTGTTTATATTCCACATATGAGTGAAATCATCTGGTGTTTGTCGTTCTCAGTCTGGCTTATTTCACTAAGCATAATTCCCTCCAGGTCTTTCCATGTTATTGCAAGTAGGATGAATTTGTCTTTTTTTCTGGCTGAGTAGCATTGTATTGTATATATATACCACATCTTCTTTATCTAATCATCAGTCGATGGGCACTTGGATAGTTTCCATGTCTTCGCTGTTGTGAATAGTGCTGTGATGAATGTAGGGGTGCATGTGTTACTTTGGATTGTTGATTTCAAGTTGTTTGGGTAGATAGCCAGTAGTGGGATAGCTGGATCGTATGGTAGTTCTATTTTTAGTTTTTTGAGGAATCTCCATATTGTTTTCCAGAGTGGCTGCACCAGTTTGCATTCCCGCCAGCAGTGGATGAGGGTTCCCTTCTCTCCACACCCTAACATTTATTATTTTTAGTCTTAGTGGTTATAGCCATTTTAACAGGTGTAAGGTGGTATCTTAGTAGTTTTGATTTGCATTTCCCTGATGATTAGTGATGTTGAACATCTTTTCATGTGTTTATTGGCCATCTATATCTTTTTTGGAAAAATGTCTGTTTGTATCCTCTGCCCATTTTTTGATTGGGCTGTTTATTTGTTTGTTGTTCAGTTGTGTGAGTTCCTTATATAGTATGGAGATTAATCCCTTATCGGGTATATGATTTACAAAAATTTTCTCCCAATTGGTGGTTGTCTTTTAATTTTGATCCTAGTTTCTTTTGCCCTGTGGAAGTTCATTAGTCTGATGAACTCTCACTTGTTTATTTTTTGTTTCCCTTGTCTGAGAAGACATGGTATTCGAAAAGATCCTCTTAAATTTGATGTCAAAGAGTGTACTACTGATATTATCTTCCAGGAGTTGTATGGTTTCAGGACTTATCTTCAAGTCTTTGACCCATTTTGAGTTTATTTTTGTGCATGGCATTAGATAATGGTCTACTTTCATTCTTTTGCATGTGGCTGTCTAGTTTTCTCAACACCATTTATTGAAGAAACTGTCTTTTCTCCATTGTATGTTTTTGGCACCTTTGTCAAAGATTAGCTATCCACATATGTGCAGTTTTATTTCTGGGCTTTCAGTTCTGTTCCACTGATCTGTGTGCCTGTTTTTGTACCAGTACCATGCTGTTTTGATTACTGTGGCTGTGTAATGCATTTTGATGTCAGGGATTGTGATGCCTCCAGCTTTATTCTTTTTTCTCAGTATTGCTTTAGCAATTCGGGGTCTTTGGTTCCCCCAAATGAATTTTAGGATTCTTTGCTCTATTTCTGTGAAGAGTGTCATTGGAATTCTGATTGGGATTGCATTGAATCTATAGATTGCTTTGAGTAGTATGGACATTTTTAACTATGTTTATTCTTCCAATCCATGTGCATGGAATCTCTTTCCATCTCTTTATGTCATTATCTTTTTCTTAAATAATGTCTTATCGTTTTCATTGTATAAGTCCTTTGCCTCCTTAGTTAAATTTATTCCTAGGTACCTTAGACTATTTTTTGCAATTGTAAATGGAATTGTATTCTTGAGTTCTCTTTCTGTAAGTTCGTTATTAGAGTACAGAAATGCAACTGATTTTGTAAGTTGATTTTGTACCCCACAGCTTTACTGTAGTTAATTATTTCCAACAGTTTTCTGATGGATTCTCTAGGGTTTTCTATATATAAGATCATGTCATCTGCAAACAGTGAGAGTTTCACTTCTTCACTCCCTATTTGGATTCCTTTTATTCCTTTCTCTTGCCTAATTCCTCTGGCCAAAATGTCCAGAATTATGTTGAGTAAGAGTAGTGATAGTGGGCATCCTTGTCTTGTTCCTGTTCTCAGAGGGATGGCGTTCAGTTTTTCCTCATTGAGTATGATGTTGGCTATGGGTTTGTCATATATGGCCTTTATTATGTTGAGGTAATTTCCTTCTATCTCCATTTTGTTAAGAGTTTTTATCATAAATGGCTGTTGCTTCTTCTCAAATGCTTTCTCTGCATCTGTTGAGATGATCATGTGGGTTTTATTCCTCATTTTGTTAATGTGGTATATCACATTGATTGACTTGCAGATGTTAAACCATCCCTGTGTCCTTGGAATAAACCCCACTTGATCATGATGTATGATCTTTTTGATGTATTGCTGTATATGGGTTGCCAGTATTTTGTTGAGGATTTTTCTTTTTAAAGATTTTATTTTTCCTTTTTCTCCCCAAAGTCCCCTGGTACATAGTTGTATATTTTTAGTTGTGGGTCCTTCTAGTTGTGGTATGTGGGATGCCACCTCAGCATAGCTTGATGAGTGCTACCATGTCCGTGCCCAGGATCTGAACCGGTGAAACCCTGGGCTGCCAAAGCAGAGCACTCGAACTTAACCACTCGGCCATGGGGCCTGCCACACTCTCTTTGCTTGTCTTATTCTGAAGTCTACTTTGTCTAAGTATTGCAACACCTTTCTTTTGTTTGCCATTAGTTTGGAGTATCATCTGTCACCCCTTCACTCTGAGCCGGTGTTTGTCACTGGAGCTGAGATGTGTTTCCTGGAGGCAGCGTATTGTTGGGTCTTGTTCTTTAATCCATCTTGTCATTCTGTGTCTTTTGATTGGAGAATTCAACCCATTTACGTTTATGGTGATTATTGATATATGAGGATTTAATGCTGTCATTTTATCACTCATTTTCCTGTTCTCCTGCATTTCCTTTGTTTTTTGTCTTGTGTATTTTGGTCTACCAGTCGAGTTATGTAGTGTTTTATGTTGTGTTTCTTTGTTTTCTCCTTATTTATTATTTGTGTCTCTGTTCTGCTTTTTTGTTTAATGGTTATCCTGAGGTTTGTATTCAAGATCTCATGGATAAGATAGTCCCTTTTCTGATGGCCTCCTATTTCCTTAGACTAAACCGATTCAATCCCTTTCTTCTTCCCCTCCTCAGTCATTTTTCTCACATCTTATTCCATTCTTGTGTTATGAGTTTGTGGTTAAAATGACAAGATTATCTTTGTTTTTGGTGTTTCCCTTCCCTTTGTCTTTAATGCTATACTTGAGTATTTGCTGTCCTGCTCTGATTCTGTCTACCTATTTAACTCCTTACTTCATGCTTTGTAACCCTTTTCTCCCTTTTTTTTTTTTTTCAGGTATGAATGCCTTCTTGAGGATTTCTGGGGGCGGGGGGGCTGTGTATCACGGCTACGAACTCTCTTAGCTTATGTTTGTCTGGGAAAGTTTTTATTTCTCCATCATATCTGAAGGCTATTTTCGCTGGATAGAGTATTCTTGGCTGAAAGTTTTTGTCCTTCAATGATTTGAATGTGTCATTCCAGTTTCTCCTAGTCTGTAAGGTTTCTGCAGAGAAATGCGCTGAAAACCTGATGGGGGTTCCTTTGTACGTTATTTTCTTCTGCCTTGCTGCCCTTAATATTCTTTCTTTGTCATTCACTTTTACCAATTTCACTACTATATCCCTTGCAGTAGGTCTTTTTACATTGACATGTTTAGGAGATCTGGCAGCCTCTTCCACATGTATTTCCTTCCCCAGGTTTTGGAAATTCTCTGCTATTATTTCTTTGAACAATCTTTCTACTCCGTTCTCCTTCTCTTCTCCTTCTTGAATACCTATAGTTCTTATGTTGCATTTCCTAATTGAGTTGGCTATTTCTTGGAGACTTTCTTCATTTGTTTTTAGTTTTAGTTCTCTCTCCTCTATCTGGAGCATTTTAACATGTCTATCTTCGATTATGCTGATACGCTCCTCTGTGGTGTCTGCTCGAGCATTCAGGGAATCCATATTTTGTTTTATCTCTTCCATTGTGTCTTTCATCTCTAATATTTCTGATTGATTCTTCTTTATAGTTTCAATCTCTTGTGTGAAGTAACTCCTGAACTCATTGAATTGTTTCTCTGCATTCTCTTTTATGTCATTGAGTTTTTTGATGATAGCTGTTTTGAATGCTTTGTCATTTAGATTACATATTCCTGCATCCTCAAGACTGATTTCTGGATACTTGTCATTTTCTCTCTGATCTGGAGATCTAATAGAGTGTTTGATATTGCCAGAGGCTCTGTTTTTTCACATCCTGGCATTATTAGGTCGCAGTTACCACCTATCGCCACTGGGTAGGGGTCAAGAGTCCCATATTCTGAGCCATCTGCTTTCAGGCGAAATCCTAGGGGCTAGAGCCACCTGAGCGGCTGGGTGGAGGGGCACTTTCTCCTGCGTGCTCTTGGAGTTTTCTCCCTCTGCTCTCCTGGGATGTTGGCTTGATGAGGTCACCCCTTGCAAAAGCTTTTGTCATGGTAGAGGGCTTCCCTCTAGGCTGCAAGGGCCCTAGGGAGTCCTTGATGTCCCTGAAAACAAACGTCCCGTCCTTCTAGGGGGCCTCCCGCATCCAGATCGCAGTCTTTAGGGGAGGGAGCAAAGATTTCTCTTACCCTGTTCCACGTCCGAGGGGGGCTCCAGCCTCTCTGCCCTCTGGTGTATGGCTGCATGGATCTCTCCAACATTTTTTGTGTTGAGTTTGGATGTCCTCTGTTGGAGTATGGATGTTTTTTCACTGTATATTGGAGGGGAAGATTTCTGAGAGACCTCACTCTGCCATGATGCTGACATCACCCCCTAACCACATCTTTGATTATTTCATTAGATTAGATTCCTAGATGTTAAGATGTTAAGGAGATGAACAGTTTTAAGAAAAATGTGAATGTTAATCCATTTCATTATACCTTTGCCACAATTGAGTATTTTAAGAATCTTTGCCAGCTTGATGTTGGAAGAAAGGCATATTTCATTTTGTTTTTCTTTATTACTTATGAAACGTAACAGACTTTTCATTTATTTATTGATGATCTTTATTTCTGATTTTATGAATTGTCTATTTTGGGGGTCAGTTTTTCTGTTGGGATGATGTTTTCCTTAATTTTTAACAGTGCTTTAAATATTAAGTTTGTTAACCTTTTGTTATTTACAAATATAATCCTGAACATGTATTTTGCCTTTTACTCCTGTCTACTTTGACCTGCAAAATAATAATGTAATTATATAATGAAATCTATATTTTGCTTTAGCTTTTCAGTTCATGAGCTGATAAGTATGTTTGTTTTTGTTTTTTGATGAGGAAGATTTTCCCTGAGCAAACATCTGTGCCAATCTTCCTCTATTTTGTGTGTGGGACATTGCCACAGCATGGCTTGAGGAGAAGTGTGTAAGTCCACGCCCAAGATCTGAACCCATGAACCTTGGGCTGCTGAAGCAGAACCTGCAAACTTATCTACTATGCCACTGGGCTGGTCCTGATCAATATGTTTGAATATGTAACCAGTATATGATTTTATTTTTTTATTTAAGTTTAACTCATTAGCCAGAATTTTTGAGTACACATTGTTGCTATGGTCTGAAAGTTTGCCCCCCCCCCCCAAAATTCATATGTTGAAATCCTATTGTCCAATGTGATGGTATTAGGAGGTGGGCCTTTTGGGAGGTGCTTAGGTCTTGCGAGTGGAGTCCTCATGAATGGGATTAGTGCTCTTAGAAGAGAAACCACAAAGAGCTCCCTAGCCCCTTCCACCATGTGAGAACACAGCAAAAAGTCAACAGTCTACATCTTAGAAGAGCATCTTTACCAGAACCTGACCATACTGGCACAGTGATCTTGGACTTCTCAGCCTCCAAAACTGTGAGAAATAAATTTTTGTTGTTTATAAGCCACCACGTCTGTGGTATTTTGTTATAGCAGCTCAAACAGACTAAGACAATTGTGAAGTGAAAATTTAATAAAAATTTTTCCAAATGCTCAACCAATTTGTCCCAAACTATGAAACAAAATCACCCCCCAAGAAATAGGGCACAACATTTATTCATAGATGTGAAATAAATAAAAAGAAAAATCACCCACAACGACCCACAAGATGAAAGACAATATTTGCAAATCATATATCTGATAAGGGATTTGTATCTAAAATATATCAAGAACTCCTACAACTCAATGATAAAGACAAATATCCCAATTAAAAAATTGGCAAAGGAGGGGCTGGCCCCGTGGCCGAGTAGTTAAGTTCGCGCACTCTGCTGCAGGTGGCCCAGCCTTTCGTTGGTTCAAATCCTGGGCGAGGACATGGTACTGCTCATCTAAACCACGCTGGGGCAGCGTCCCACATGCCACAGCTAGAAGGACCCACAACGAAGAATATACAACTATGTACCAGGGGGCTTTGGGGAGAAAAAGGAAAAAAATAAAATCTTTAAAAAAAAATTGGCAACGGATTTGAATAGATATTTCTCCAAAGAAATTATGCCACTGGCCGATAAACATATGAAAATATGCTCAACACCATTAGCTGTCGGGAAATGCAAATCAAAACCACAGTGAGATACCACTTCACACCCACTAGCATGGCCATAATCAGAAAGATAATAACAAGTGTGGCTGGGGATGTAGAGAAATTGGAACCCTTATACACTGCTTGTGGGAATGTAAAATGGTGACTGCTTTGGAAAATAGTCTGGCAATTTCTCAGAAGGTTAACTAGAGAGATAACATATTACCCAGCTATATTGTATATACTAGATGTATATTACCCAGGCGAGTGTATATATATATATATGTATATATATATATATATATATATTCACCCAGGAGAAAGGAAAACATATGTCCACACAAAAACTTGTACACAAATATTCATAGAAGCATTTTTCATAATAGTGAAAAGTGGAAACAACCCAAATATCTCTCAGCTGATGAATGAATAGGTAAATAAATTGTGATATTTCCAGTCAAAGGGATATTATTTGGTAATTTAAAAAATGAAATATTGTTATTTGCTACAACACCTTGAAAAAATTATGCTAAGTGAAAGAAGGCAGTCACAAAAGACCACTATTGTGTGGTTCCCATTATATGAGATATCTAGAATAGAACAGTGCTCCTTGACCTAGTCTAAAACTCTCTTAATAGGGGGTTTAACTCATTAAATTAATGATAGAACATATTAGCAAAATTGTTCATAGTACTCATGATGATGATGAGGGCTAATAATAGTTCATCTTTATTTTGTACCTTATAGATCTTCCTTTTCACAAATTACTTTTTAAAAGTAGCATTTGGTGCAAATCGTATTTATAACAATTATTTAAATTTAGCCCTATGTTTAACTGATTTCATCTCTTTCTTCCTATTCTCAAGGTCTTTTGTTTTGGTTAATTATTATTCAGATAATATTTTTTTGAAAAGTACTTGATTGGTATACTTTCATCTGAAAATATCTTTATGTTGATTTTACACTGAGTGATAACTTGGCCAGGGAGGAGGCAGAATTATTAGGTCACATTATTTTCCACTCCTAATTCTTTATTACTTTGCCATTGTCTTCTGGTCTCGCAAAGCAGAAATCTGAGGCCAGCCTGATTTCTGTTCTCTGTGGATGACTTGTTTTTTCTTCCTGGGTGATTCCGGGGCATTTTCTTCATTGAAATCTAAAAGTTTTACCAGAATGAATCCAGTTGTCACTATCTTTTTGGTAATTTTGTGAGCTCTTTTGAGGTAAAGCTATAGACCCTTCTTTGACTCAGGAGAGTTTTCATTTACCTTTTTAAAAATCTTTGATTATTGTTTCAGGGATAACAATTAGTTGACATTTCTTTCTTTCTTCTCTCCTTATCAGTCCTCTCTCATAGTTTTCATTAGTTTATCCTTTCCCTCTCCATTCTGGAAGAGTTTCTCATTTGTCATCCCTGCGTTTCTCATTAAGTGTTCTGCTCTTTACTCTTTCTGGTAAAGATTTGAATTGTACTTCAGCATATTTATTTTACTTATAATTTTTCCTTTTCTTTCCTCCTCTCATTTCTACGTGCCTCTCAACTAGTTCTTTTCTTTTCCGCCTAAGAACTTTGACCTCTCATTTTGGTGTGTTTGATCAAATTTGTTGAGAGTAATGTAATTGATTTCTAAACTTTAACCTATTGCTCTTGGTATATTCATTTTCTAAATTACAGATGTAGAGTTTCTCTTACGTTGTGGAATGTTTTTCCTTTTTTTTGAAGATTTTATTTTTTTCCTTTTTCTCCCCATAGCCCCCCAGTACGTAGTTGTGTATTCTTCATTGTGGGTCCGTCTAGTTGTGTGGCATGTGGGACGCTGCCTCAGGATGGTTTGATGAGCAGTGCCATGTCCGCGCCCAGGATTCGAACCAACGAAACACTGGGCCACCTGCAGCGGAGCGCGCGAACCTAACCACTGAGTGGCCACGGGGCCAGCCCCGTGGAATGTTTTTCAATCCCTCTTCTCAGTTATTCTTCTGCAAATGGGGAGAGGAATATACAGGTCTAGCTTTTGCCAAATAAACAGGATAGATAGGTTCCCTCACAGGCTGTCTGCTAGCTATATGAACTCTTCTTTCAGATGTTAAGTTAAAGGACTAATTGGTGCACGTAGTTTCTGAATACTTTCTAATGTCTAGCAGTCATTTATGTGCCTTCTGCTGGATTGAGGGGGTGAAATCCCCTCCTCCTGCCTGAAAACTTGACTTTGGAAAAGACAGTGTGTTTTTTGATCATTTGAAGCCTAAGCTGCAAATAACTGTGGTTCCCAGAATGTAATGCTCCCAGAACATTTGCTGTCTCAGCCCTTCCTGTGTCTGTCTTCGAATCCCAGGATGTATGTACTCCTCTGTGTGTTACAGAGTCTGAAGTAGAGAGGGAAGGCTCTGGGCGTGTAACAGTGCTGACCATTCTAAGTGGGTCTTTCTCAGTAGGGTGATGCTCCTCATCACCGCCTTTGCCACCTCAGGAGAAAGCTGTTTTAGAGAAGGTAGTTGGAGGAGGCAGAGCCACATGTTGGGGGTTAGTTAGAAACCTGTTACCTTCCTGCCTGGCTGTATTGTTGTTGTTGTTGTTGTTGTTTGAGGAAGATTAGCCCTGAGCTAACTACTCTTTTTGCTGAGGAAGACTGGCCCTGAGCTAACATCCGTGCCCATCTTCCTCTACTTTATATGTGGGACACCTACCACAGCATGGCTTGCCAAGTAGTGCCATGTCCGCACCTGGGATCCAAACTGGCGAACCCCGGGCCACCGAAGCGGAACGTGCGCACTTAACTGCTGAGCCACTGGGCTGGCCCCACTGTATGGTTGTATCTCAAGCCCCATTTCTGCTCTTTGACAGAAAAGTCATGTATGAGTCCAAGAGTTCTTTGAGCAGCAGTCCTAGTTTCCAATGCTGTTAATAACTTTGACTCTCAGTGTTTCCTAAAGCATACCAATGAAAAATCAGGGTGAAGGTGATGATAGAAATGAACCAGGCATTGTCAGGTCCCCTCCATTTTAACTCCCAGCTTTGGGTTAACTTTTTGAAAGGAGGAAGATGAAAGAAGAGTAGAGAACAACCACTAGTGGAAGAAGGAAGAGTTAAAGATCTTGCACCAAATGATTTCCAGTTTCTTGGGGAAATATAACACCAAAGCCAAATAGCCAAGGTTTAAAATAGTCATAGTGTCCCTACATCTGGAAAGTATGTTAGCCCCTCATTTTCTACATGATAACATGGAAGCTAAGAAGGGTTTAAGAGACTCCAAGGTCACAGACATAGAAGAAAACAAGCTGGAACTCAGGGTGGTATAGTTCACTTTTAGATTCCGTATGTTTTCTTTGATTTTTTCACCAACAGTACAATCTTATATCACTTATGTTAAAAACAAAAAATTTTAAAGAAACAACCAAAGTTTATAATAAGCAAAAGAAAAGAAAAAGCTTTTGTTTCTCCTTCATTGCTTTCTTGGGGCAAATTCTTAAGCCACATTCCCTACCGGACTCGGTTACCTCATCTAAAGGCAAATTAAATAATGTGTGAAAAGTGTGGTTCTAAACTTTGGCTGCATATTAGAATCACCTGGATAGTGTTTAAATACTCAAGGCTCAGGCCACAGTACAGACCTAGTATGACCCAGGCATTATTATTTTTAAAAGTTTCCCAAATAATTACAATGTGTAGCCAAAGTTGAGAGCCACTGTTCTTTCAAAGCATATACTCGTTTGATCTCAGGTATTCTGACCTCAGTCATTTTGGAGTAGTTAGGGCAGTTCTAATTAGTGAGTATTGGCCTGAAATAGACTGGATCGCTTGATTCTGATGTTCCCACTAATTGTGCACTGTGTATGAGTTGGGCAGAGTCACCCTGGTGAGAAGAAAGTTTGGTATATGGTGGAAGGAGCACTGAACTTGAGGCTAGTCAAGATTTAGTCCTGATCCTGCCGCAATCTTAGTCTGTAACTGCAGTCAAGCCACAATACCACTGTCTAGGTTTCTTTGAGAGTGGAGGAGTTAGACTAATTATTTGTAAATTCCTTTCTAGCTCTTAAACTTCAAGTTTGTGAGCCAGAGTGGGTGAGGGAGAGGCGGCTGGTGAACTTTGTGTACCTGAAGAATAGGTGAGCAAGGGAGACCATGATACTGATAAGAGCATTGTTGAAGGAGCCAACTGTGGGATGGGAGGGGAGTGAATGGGGAGGAACAGTGTTTGTGTGAACAACAGAGTGTGGAGGTAAGGGAGGGTGGGGTGTGACAGGGTTGGGGAACAAGTGTGGGAGACTAGCCTAAGGGAATATTTTTGGAGGTGGTAGCAGTGGCTCAGTACCTGGTAATGATGTGGTCCAGGTTCTTATCTTACTGGCAGACGACTCATGGGGGAAATATGGTCAGAGGAGCTCCCCTCAAGACAAAGAGATAGAAAGCAGAGGATATTTTTGTTGTTGCATGTCTGAGATGGGCTAAGGGTAGAAATATTATAATTACTGCTAAGGGTTTAAGAGGGTGGTAGTTAGCTGGCTTTTGTTTTCAATAGATAGTACATTTACATGGTTCAAAAATCAAAACATTATAAAACAGATATACAGTGAGAAGTCTTGATCCCACCCTCAGCTCCCGTGGGTCTTATTTATACTACCCTCCCCCGCAACTTTTTGATATGAAAAATTTCAAATATACAGAAAAGTTGAGAAAATAATATAATGATATTTTACTGTATTTGCATCATCTGTCTATCTACCGGTCTGTCTTTGCTGAATACTTTGAAAATAAGTTGCAGACATTATGACACTTTATCCCTAAATATTTCAGCATGCGTCTCCTAAGAATAAGGGCATTCTCTACATAATCACAAATAACATTACCACACCCAAGAAAAATTTTGTGTGTGTATGAGGAAGATTGGCCCTGAGCTAACATCTGTGCCAATCTTCCTCTATTTTATGTGGAATGCCACCACAGTGTGGCTTGACAAGTGGTGCTAGGTCCGCACCCAGGATCCAAACCCAGGATCCAAACCTGTGAAACCAGGGCTGCGGAAGCAGAGTGCACGAACTTAACCACCACACCATCGGGATGGTCCACAAGAAAAAAATTTTTAATGCCCTAGTATCTTCTGTTACTCACTTCACATTCAGTTTTTCCTAACTATCTAAAAATTATTTTATAGCTGTTTTATTCAAAACAGGTCTAAGTAATGTTCGTGCATTGCATTTGGTTGTTATGTCTCTTCAGTCTTTTTTAATCTAGAACTATATCCTACCCCTAATCTTTCCCCCAAGATTTTGGGTTTTGAAGAGGTCAGATCAGTTTTGTGATAGCAAGTCCCACATTCTAGATATGATTATTTCTTCATGTGATCAATTACTACTACTTCTAATTTTTTTCTTGTAAAAATTTCTGTTGTAATTTTTCTTGTTGCTCTATCTCCTGAATTTCCTATAAGGGAGAAATTAGGTTTAAAGACTTGTTTAGACTGAGGTTAGACATTTTTGGTAATAACGCAGCATAGTTGATGCCTTGGACTTCAGGTTACATCACATCAGGAGGCATAAATGACAGATCTCATTCTAATTGTTGCTGAGTTTGATCACTTGGTTAAGCTGGTGACTGTTAGATATCTCCAATGCAAATGTACTCGTTTTTCTCTTTGCAATTAGGAAGTAATCTGTGGAATAATCCTTTGGCACCGTGGGAATCTTCTGTGCCCCAGCAGTTTTCACCAAATCATTTTTAGCATCCTTTGATCATCTTTGCCAGAATCATTTATTTCATTGGAGGTTGCAAAATGGTGATTTTTAAAAATTCTTCCTTTTCTTCTACATTTATTAACTGGGATTCTTCTGTAAAGGAGAGCTTTCCCTCTCTACTGAGGATGAACCCTTCTAAAAAGACAAAGTAAATTGCTTAATTCTTTCTCTTTAATTGTCAATCTTTAGAGTAAGGAGTTGATGTAGTAGTCATCTCAAGTGGTGGCAGATGACAGCCTTTTTTATACTCTCTCTCTCTCTTTGAGCTATTACTATGGATTCATGGATTCTTGTTTATTCATATTATTATCAACTTTAGTCATTATTATTTTTGATACTCAAATTTGCCAGTAGGAAACCATTCAGACTGGCTTCTGTGTCCTTGTGACATGCTCCCCATTGGTCTGAGTACTTCTTTGCCTTCTGGTATAACATGATTTTTTTAAAGTTTACCTTGAAGATAACCATTTTTAATGGTTTCTTGTATTTCTTTCTAGACTACTTTAATACTAGCATATATAAAATATTTTTTCTCCTCTTTTCCCACAGAAAGTAGCATACTGTGGTCCTTGTTTTACTCCCTGTTTTTTCCACTCAACAGTACATCTCAGACATCTTTCCATATGAGTACATAGCAAGCATCCTTATTCTGTCTGCATTTCACTTTTATTGGATACACTTAATTTAATCAATCTCTGTTGATGTACATCTGGATAATTTCCTATCTTGCTATTACAAACAATACTTTAGTGAATAACCTTGTATATATGTCCTGCTGTATGGGGGCAGGTATATCTGTAAGGATCACCAGGCAGAAGTGAGATTGCTGGGTGAATGGTATATATAATTGTAATTTTGACAGATCTTACTTAATTGCTGATGTTGTAGCAGTTTGCACTACTGCTAGCAATGAATGAGAATACCTATTTTCCCATACTTTGCCAAGACAATGTTATCACACTTTTGGATTTTTGCTAATCTGATGAGTGAAAAAAATTTTTTTCTTCTTACATAGTAGGTTGAACATCTTTTCATATATTTAAAGTTCATTTGTAGTTCCTTTTCTGTGAATTTTCTGATGATATCCTATATCCATTTTTGGACATAATAATTTGTCCAAATTGTTTTATTTTATATATCTATATATATACAGACATATACATACACACACCTATAAATATGTTTTTTTCTGTAATATGTTTATATGTTGGAGATTTGCTCTTTTATCCATGATACAGTTGCAAATATTTTTTCTTACTTTGTCTTTTTTTTCCTTTTTTACTTATGGTGTTTTTTTTGCCTTGCAGAATTCTTTGACTTTTATGTATTTGAATTTATCAGTCTTGTCTTTTATGGCTTTAGATTTTGGATCATAGTTAGAAAAATCTTTCCACTCCAAGGTTATGAACATTTCTTCTGTACTTTCATTTAATACTTCTAGGGTTTCATTTGTTACATTAAAGTTTGGGGTCCATTTGGAGTTATCTCAATATGAGGTATAGCTCTAATCTTATTTTTTTTCCTAGATGGCTACCTAAGTCCCAATTAGTGAAAAATCCATTTTTCCCCACCTTTAATGAGACACTAAAATTTCATATACATTTCGATCAGTTTTTGGAATTTCTGATCTGTTCCATTGGTTTCTCATATATGCCAGTACTACACAGCTTTAATTATTGAGACTTTATGTTTTGACATCTCATAGGACTCATCCGTTTCACTACTCTTATTTTTCAGAGTTTTCCAGACTCTTCTTACTTGTTTCCATATGAATTTTAGAGTAAGCTTATCTATTTAAAAAAAGAAGTTGGCATTTTTATTGAGATTGTTAAGTTATAAATGAGGGAGAATAGATATTTATGCATCTTTTTCTCCAAGAATTTGGTGTGTCATTCTATTTGTTCAGGGTTTTTTTTGTATTTGTATACTTCATTAGTGTTTTTAAATTTTCTTCTTATAGCTCTACATTTCTTTTTAATTCGCTCCTCAATATTTAATCTTCTTTGTTGCTATTGTAAATGAGATCTTTTTTCCACCTACTGCTGATTGATTGCATATGTAATAAAAGCTATTGTTTTCTGTATATTAATTTTGTACCATGCTACTTTGCTGAATTTTCTTTTTTTTTTTTTAAGATTGGCACCTGGGCTAACAACTGTTGCCAATCTTTTTTTTTTTTTCTGCTTTATCTCCCCAAATCCCCCCTGCACACAGTTGTATATCTTAGTTGCAGGTCCTTCTAGTTGTGGGATGTGGGACGCCGTCTCAACGTGGCCTGACGAGCGGTGCCATGTCCGCGCCCAGGATCCGAACCCTGGGCCGCCGCAGCGGAGCGCACGAACTTAACCACTCCGCCACGGAGCTGGCCCCTGAATTTTCTTAATTTTGCTGTTTTCCTGGTTGATTTTCTAAGATTTTCAAGAACACAATTATATCATCTGCAAATAGTGGTAGTTTTACATCCTTCTTTCCAATTTTTATACCTTTGTTACTCTTGTTTAATTTCACTGACTTTATACCTCTAGTGTAATATTTAGTGATACATCATAGGTATCTATCTTCTTCCCAACTGTAGGTGACAAATACCTCTAGTCTTGCCCCATTAAGCAAGCTGCTGACAGTTGGGCTGAAGAGATATGTTTTATCATGTTAAGGAAATGTTGTATAGTCCTGTTTGAGGTTTTTGTTTTGTTTTGTTTTTTTAATCAAGAAGGGTTGTTGTTGGGGCCAGCCCGTGGCCGAGTGGTTAAGTTTGCGTGCTCCGCTTTGGCGGCCCAGGGTTTCCCCAGTTCGGATCCTGGGCATGGACATGGCACTGTTCATCAAGCCATGCTGAGGCGGCGTCCCACATGCCACAACTAGAAGGACCCACAACTAAAAACACACAACTATGTACCAGGGGGCTTTGGGAGAAAAAGGAAAAATAAAATCTTTACCCAAAAAACCCACAAAAAACAAAAAAACAAGAAGGGTTGTTGCATTTTATCAAATGACTTTTTAATATCTGTGGTGATGATCAGATGACTTCATACCTTACTTTACTGATACTGAGCCTTCCTTGCATTCCTAGAACAGATTCCACTTGATCATGATGCATTATTATTCTTTTAATGTACTGTTGTATTCTATTTAAAGTTTGATTTAGAATCTTGCATCAGTGTAAGAGAGATTGAGCAATATAGGAGAGATTGATCTGTAGCTTTCTGCCTGCAGTTTGTATCAGCATTTGATATTCATGTTATATGTGCTTCATAAGGAGAATTGGGATGTTCTCCTTCTTTTTGTGGAACGTTTTTTTGTTTCTTTTGCATACAAAAAGAACAGTTTCAGATCACTAGACTTATTTGCTCTCTAAAAGATTAATAGTGTTTCCATTAAATCTGTGTGTGGTACTTTTGGGGGCATTATATTTACATAGATGTGTCTCTATGGTCCTTTAATTTCCTTTGTTTCTATGGCTTCCTTTTTATTTTATATATTTGGACTTTCTTCCTTTTTACTTAGTAGATTAAGTAGTGGTTTAACTATTTTATTGATTTTTCCCCCAGTGTACCAATTGTTGGATTTACTAATTCTGCTGTTTTTCTGTTTTCTGATTAATTTCTGCTTTTATCTGTATTAATTCTTTAGTTTTGCTTTCTTTCAGTTCACTTTATTGGATTTTTTCCTAACTTTTTGAATCAGATGTTTAACTCATTTCTTTCTCTTTTTTTTTCTGGGATAGGTATTTATGGCTGTGAATTTTCTTCTTTACTGTTTGGCTGTATTCTTTAGGTTCCAATATGTAGTATTTTCCTAGGTATAATTTTCTAGAAATTTTGCAATTTCGATTTCTTTTTTTAACCCCAGTGCAAGGGTTTTGTTGTTGTTGTAAGGCAGAAAGGCCTTTGTTTCCTGATTTTATCTCAGATTTATAATTTCAGTGCGTTGGCATCAGGGTATTTGACTATCCTATTGTTACTTTTTGGGTTTATTGATATAGTCTTTATGGCCTTTCTTAAAGGTTAATTTTTATTAATATTTCATGGACACTTAAAAAAATTGGCTTTTTCTTGAATTAAAAAAAAATTAAGGGATAGTTTTTCCCTAGTAATTATTTATTAATACCTAGTACATA
The DNA here is from genome assembly GCF_021613505.1 of Equus quagga. Lineage (NCBI taxonomy): Eukaryota > Metazoa > Chordata > Mammalia > Perissodactyla > Equidae > Equus > Equus quagga. Next base: position 87,647,984 of record NC_060278.1, on the reverse strand, counting down.
TATCCATCTAAAATTTTGAGATTTATAAAATCAATATTTGGCAATAATGTGAAACTATAATAGCCAAGTTAATAATATCAGTCTACGATGTCTTTTAAGTAGGAAATTTTTTCTGAAGCATGCCAAAATTAGGCTCTTTTCATTTATAATTTCTATATGTACATTTAAGAATACTTTAGAACTTAAATTGAAAATTTGATGAAAAATAAAATGTCTATATATTATAGATAAAACAGGTAAATTAAATCTATACTTGATGAATGAATTTTCAATGAATTTTGAAATCTCTTAGAAGAAAGGGGTCTTGTATTTAGTGTGTGTACAAAATATTTTGGTTTTGGTTCCAAGTATCTGCCAACAGGGCAGCATGGTGTTAATTCATTTTAATTTGACATAAAGGTATATATAGGGAGGGCTCTAAGGCTTAAGCTCCCAGTTTTATGATTCTTAAGTGAAGCTGGTATATGTCCCTGAATTTTGCTTCTGTACTCTCTGAATGCTTGTTGATAAGTGGTTTAAGATCTCAGAAAAAAGATATTCTTTCTAGACATAATGAAAACTGATTTTTAAGTCTGCAGATGTCTAAGTTGATTTTATAACTTGTGATATTTGCATTGATTTCTGTTGCAAGGATAGATCACCTCTGTAATTTCTGTATAGTATTGTAACTTTATTTTTCCTTTTTTTTTTTAGAATTTTTATCTGGCTGCTACCTTGAAATACAGGCCCTAAAAATGCCAGCTTGTTTGGACTTAGAAGATTACCTGGATAAATGATAAAAATTAAGAAAGACATTTTGGTGAGTGAAATCTTATGTGAGAGAGTGGATACAGCTCAACTTAATTCCAAGCAATGGAATGACTCTACCAAAGTTATACAGCAAATAAAAAATTCTGTTGCCTTCATCATTTGGCATTTTGTTGAAGAAGATAGTCCTTCATGCAGTTCTGGGAGACATCAGCATATTTAATGAAACTAAAAATTCACTAAGTTGAGTGCCTTCTGTTCCTCTGAGTTAAGACCTTCATCCCTTTTTCTTTCTCTCAGGGAGTCCACAGACCTCTGAAGAGGCATATCATAACATTTAAATGCATTTTAAATATCTGGTCTCCTCCAGCACACACCAAACCTAGCATAGTTGACTTGGGCCTCGTGTTGTACTGATCAGTCATGTGAGTCTTACCCGGATTGTCAGACTTAATTAGAAATTGAAAACTGATGCCGTGTGGGCCATATGCAACTGCAATGTGTTTCATTTTGCCCATAGAGTATTTTCCAAAAATGTGAATCTATTTTAGAATCTGGAGATTTCACTAAATATATGGATTTTAGTCTTTTCTTAAAATTCAGAGTATCTCTTATTCCTGGGCCTGCACAACTCATCCCATCCCTCCAAAAACAAAGTCGTAAGCTGGAGCAAAGTAGTGGCTGCTCAGCGTAGAAGGGTATGCAAGTTTCCCATTGCCCAGACCGTTCCTACGTATGTGCAAATGCATTCAATATCCAGTGTTGTTCTCTTATTTGTTTTACTTGCCTGACCCCTGTAGGTATGTGAGTTTGTGATTTCTGATGTAGATAACACTGCCTTGCCTTTTGCTTAAATGGCAGCCAAGACAGATAATCTGAATAGCCTGTGACAGTCTTCTACCCATTATTCAGCTACCTGCACCAGTCCTTTCTCTTCAGATTTATATATTTAAATATTTATATGAATATAATTTATATATTTATAAGTTTATTATAAATTTAATGTATTATAGTTTTTATATTTATATATATATATATTTATATTAAATTCAAAGAAACCGTACTTTGAGTTTTGATCTTTTCCCAGGCTAGTGATATGCAGTATGCTCTTCTCTCCTAATACTGGACACTGGCAGTGACTGTAGCTCCTAGTCAGCCACGCAATCATGAGGGTAAACAACTGATATATTTACAACCATTCTGTACCCATACAGCCATTCTGTTTTTCACTTTCAGTCCAGTATTCAGTAAATTACATGAGATAGTCAACACTTTATTCTAGGCTTTGCTTTAAATGATTTTGCCCAACTGTAGGCTAATGTAAGTGTTCTGAGCACATTTAAGTCAGGCTAGGCTAAGCCACAATGTTCAGTAGGTTAGGTGTATTAAATACATTTTCAACTTACGATATTTTCAACTTAGGCTGGGTTTATTGGGGTGTAACTCCATCATAAGTCGAGAAGGATCTATATATATTTATATATCTTACATATATATTTATATATTTAAATCTGAAGAGAAAGGACTGGTGTAGGTAGCTGAATATATATATGATATACAAATTTATATATTTATAAATAAATATCTATTTAAATATATTTATTGTATGGTTATCTGTTTGTTTATTTTTGCTGAGGAAGATTCACCCTGAGCTACCATCTGTTGCCAATCTTCCTCTTTTTCTTTTTGCTTGAGGAAGATTCACTCTTTGCTAACATCTCTGCTAATCTTGCTGTGTTTTGTATGTGGGTCACTGCCGTAGCATGGCCACAGATGAATGATGTAGGTCCGCTTCCGGGAACTGAACCTGGGCCACTGAAGCAGAGTGTGCCAAACTTAACCACTAGGCTATGGGGCTGTCCCCTGTTTGTGTATTTTTAGTCCTACTGTGATTTGAAAGATGTTCATAAGTAAGCTTCTAAGCCTTCCTGATGTCTGGTGGAGTTTTACCTTGGAGCAGTGCTATGTTGCTGATATGCTTGCTTTTTCTTTCTTTTTTTTTTTTTTTAACTTTTTTTTTTATTGAGGTCATATTAGCTTATAACATTATATAAATTTCAGGTGTACATAACTATATTTCAGTTTCTGTATAGACTACATCATGTTCACCACAGATAGTCTAGTTTTTAATCCATTACCATACATATATACTCCTTTAACCCTTTCATCTTCCCCTCATCCCCTTTTCCTCTGGTAATCACTAATTTGTTCTCCTTATCTGTGTATGTATTTATCTTCCACATATGAGTGAAAGCATATGGTATTTGTCTTTCTCTGTCTGACTTATTTTGCTTAGCATAATACCCTCAAGGTCCATCCATGTTATCACAAATGGCACAATTTTGTCTTTTTTTATGGATGAGTAATAGACTTTTGTGTATATATACCACATCTTCTTTATCCATTCATCTGTTGATGGGTATTTGGGTTGCTTCTATGTTTTGGTTATCATGAATAACACTGGGAAGAACATAGGTGTGCATAAATTTTTTTGAATTGTTGATTTTATGTTCTTTGACAAATAGTGGTGGGGTAGCTGGATCATATGGTATTTCTATTTTTAATTTTTTGAGAAATCTGCATACTGTTTTCCATAGTGGCAGCAGCAGTTTGCTTTCCCACCAGCAGTATATGGGAGTTCCCATTTCTCCACAACCTCTCCAACACTTATTATTTCTTGTCTTGTTAATTATAGCCATTCTGATGGATGTGAGGTGATATCTTTCTGTAATTTTTATTTGCATTTCCCTAATAATTAGTGATGTAAAACATCTTAATGTTCCTGTTGGCCATCTGTATATCTTCTCTGGAAAAATATCTGTTCATATCCACTGCCCATTTTTTGATTGGGTTTTTCTTTTTTTGTTGTTGAGTTGTATGAGTTCTTTATATATTTTGGAGATTAACCCCTGACTGGATGTACGATTTGCAAATATTTTCTCCCAGTTGGTGGGTTGTTTTTTCGGTTTGTTGATGGTTTCCTTTGCTATACAGAAGCTTTTCAGTCTGATGTGGTCCCATTTGTTTATTTTTTCTTTTGTTTCCCTTGCCTGAGTAGACATGGTATTTGAAAAGATACTGCTAAGACTCACGTCAGAGAGTGTGCTGCCTGCATTTTCTTCTAGGAGTTTTATGGTTTCAGGTCTTACATTCAACTCTTTAATCCATTTTGAGTTAATTTTTTTGTATTGTGTAAGATTATGGTTTACTTTCGTTCTTTTGCATGTGGCTGTCCAGTTTTCCCAGCACCTTTTCTTGAAGAGCCTTTCCTTTTTCCATTGTATGTTCTTGGCTCCTTTGTCAAACATTAGCTGTCCATAGATGTGTGGTTTTATTTCTGGGCTTTCAATTCTGTTCCATTAATGTGTGTGTCTGTTTTTGTGCCAATACCATGCTGTTTTAATTACTATAACTTTGTAGTATATTTTGAATTCAAGGAGTGTGGCACTTCCAACTTTGTTCTTTTTTATCAGGTTTGTTTTGGCTATTCAGGGTCTTATGTTGTTCCATATAAATTTTAGGATTCTTTGTTCTGTTTCCATGAAGAATGGATTGGGATTCTGATTGGGATTGAATCTGTAGGTTGCTTTAGGTAAAATGGATATTTTAACTTATATTTTTTGTTCTTCTAATCCATGAGCATGGAGTATCTTTCCATTTGTTTATATCTTCTTTGATTTCTTTCAATAATGTCTTACAGTTTTCACTGTATAGGTCTTTCATCTCCATGGTTAAATTTATTCCTAGGTATTTGATTCTTTTTGTTGCGATTGTAAATGGGATTCTTGATTTCTTTTTCTGCTAATTTGTTATTAGTATATAGAAATACAACTGATTTTTTTATGTTGGTTTTGTACCCTGCAACTTTTCTGTATTTGTTGATTATTTCTAATAGTTTTTTGGTGGATTCTTTAGGGTTTTCTATGAATAGAATCATGTCATCCACAAATAGTGACTGTTTTCCTTCTGCCTTTCCAATTTGGATCCCTTTTATTTCTTTTTCTTGCCTAATTGCTCTGGCTAAAACTTCCAGTACTACGTTGAATAAGAATGGTGAGACTGGGCAACCTTGTCTTTTTCCTGTTCTCAGAGGGATGGCTTTCACTTTTTCACTGTTGAGGAGAATGTTGGCTGTGGGTTTGTCATATATGGCCTTTATTATATAGAGGTACTTTCCTTTTATACACATTTTATTGAGGGTTTTATCATAAATGGACGTTGGATCTTGTCAGATGCTTTCTCTCTATCTATTGAGATGATTATGTGATTTTTATTCTTCATTTTGTTAATGTGGTGTATCACATTGATTGATTTGCAGATGCTGAACCATCCCTGCTTCCCTGGAATAAATCCCACTTGATCCTGTTAACTTTTTAATATGAACAATTTCAAACAATGTAAAATTATAGTACAAATAGAAGTATAATGAACACCGATATACCCATCACTTATATTTAACCGTCATTAACATTTTGTCATATTTGCTTAATCTGTTTTTTTCCTGAATTATTTTAAGTCAATTACAGACATCATGACATTTCACCCCTAAATGCTTCAGTATGCATCTCTTAAGAAACAGTGGGAACATTGACATGTATAACCACAACGCCATTACTATCACATCTAAGAAAATTAACAATAATTCCCTAATTATCCTAAAAAATGTGCTTTGCATCTTTTTTCCAAACCAAGACCCAATAAAGGACCATACACTGCATTAGATTTTTAAGTGTCTTAAATTTCTTCTAATGGAGAACAGTTTTACCCACCTTTTTCTTCCCCCTGACCAGAGTTATTGAAGAGGCCAAGCCAATTGGCTGTAGAAATCCTTTAGATTGGTCCAGTTATTTCTTCATGGTGGTGTTTAAGTTGTTCCTCTGTCTCCTGTTAAAAACTTCTTAGATTCAAGTTCAGCATTTTTGACAAGAATATTTCATAGGTGGAATTAATATTGTACCTAATTTCTGGTTGTTTTTCTGTTAATGATGCTAAGGTTGATCATTGAATTCAGGTAGTGATAGTCAGATCCTTCCATTGTGAAGTTAGTTTTCCCTTTGCTAAGCAACAAATATCTGGGATGATACTTTCACATCATGTGAATATCCAGTTCTCTGTCAATTTTTCACATAATGTTTTATCCTTATTACTGATGGTTGCCTGAATTATTAGCGATTGCAAAATTGTGATTTTTCTAATGATATCTTTCTTTTTACATTTAAGTTGGCATTGTTCTATAAAAAAGAGCTTTCCTTCATCAACTAGAGCTCTTTGGCTACCCTGAAATATTTACTCTGAAATGATTTCATTTGGAAATCTATTTCATTGGAAATAGATTGGAAAGGTAGAATAAATCAAAAGAGCCCCAATAAGAAGTGAAATCCATATGTAATCTGGAACATTATTATGTGGGTAAGCAAGATAACCTGTGGTTAATCTTATCAAACCCAGAGAGACAGCACCTGCTCTTTTATGATAGATGACCATAAGTGAGCAAATGACTTTCTTGGGTTTTTTTTTTCTTTTTAAGATTGGCCCTGAGTTAGCATCTGTTGCCAATCTTTTTTTTTTTTTTCCCTCCTTCTCCCCAAAGCACCCCAGTACGTAGTTGTATATTCTAGCTGTAGGTCCTTCTAGTTCTGCTGTGTGGGACACTGCCTCAGCATGGCTTGATGAGCGGCGCTAGGTCCATGCTCAGGATCTGAACCGGTGGAAACCCGGGGTTGCCGAAGTAGAGCATGGGAACTTAACCACTCAGCCACCAGGCCTGCCCCAGCAAATGACTTTCTTGACCTAGTCAACTGTAATGTGTTTTCTCTCTTCAAGAGTAGTTCACTGAACTGCATTTACTCAAGGATTAGTCAGTTATCTTGATAATAAATTCTTTATTAAAGACTAGATTTTAAGTGGACATTATCTCGGTGAATATGTTGTCTATAAGTTTCTTTAAAAACTTTTTTGAAGAGAAGGCCAGCAATTTTTCTCATAGACTGACTTTCAATTTCTTGGTTTTTTAAGCACCTATGTAGTACCCATAGTACTGTTAAGCTGCTAATACCTGAGTTTGAATTAGCTGACTTGTTGTGTCTGTCAGTAGAGGGTTTTCCAAATCCAGATGCACAGCCTTCATGGCATGACCAACGACCTATTTAGAAGACTACCAAAGTCCAGGTTTTTTAGTTGGTTTCCTTCTTTCCAGTTAAAGATTCTTTCGGAAAACATATTTTAAATTTTAAATTCTCTTCTTGCAGTTGTTCCAACTTTGGAACAGCTGCTAAATAGCTATAGTTTTTCAGGCAGTTTCAGCAGTCTTATTCCTGCTGGGCAGCAGATTTTAAGTCCTAAAAATGTTTTAGTTTTGTTTATTTACGTCTAAAGTTCTTTAAAATCTGTAAAATGCAGATGGCAATTGACTAAAGGCAGTGATACTTATAACGGATTTTCTGAATGCTGTTGTTTCTTAACCACCCAAATCACACTGTTCTTTTGTAGCAGTCACAGTACTAGAAAAGGTTATCATTGCCAGACTGTGAGGTTATCTGCTCATGGGGCCAGCCCCGTGGCCAAGTGGTTAAGTTTGCGTGCTCCGCTTTGCTGGCCCAGGGTTTCGCCGGTTCGGATCCTGGGTGTGGACATGGCACTGCTCATCAAGCCATGCTGAGGCGGCATCCCACATGCCACAACTAGAAGGACCCACAACTAAAAATACACAGCTGTGTATCAGGGGGCTTTAGGAGAAAAAGGAAAAATAAAATCTCTAATAAAAAAAAAAAAAAAAAGGTCATCTGCTCAAGTATAAAAGCTTTTTTCCGTATTTATTTATAACCGAGGAATTTTTTCCCCCTAAGATTACTTAGACTGTTTTTGGAGAGGCTTTGGTGTTGAAGTTTAGTGACTATTTAAAAAAGAAAAGTTAAACCATTTTTTAAAGTTGATTTTTTTTCCATTTATGCAAGTAATATAACCATATTACAGCATATTTAGTTTTGCATTTCCCTAATGACTTATAGCATACTTGGAAAATAGCAAAAGAAAACTTACCAGCAATTTTACCAACCTAGCAGAGTCATTGTTTGCATTTTAGTGGATTTATTTTCAGTCCTTTTTTCTTATCCATTTTTTAAAAAACAACATAATTGTAATTATATTTTATGTAGGGACTTTTTTAAAATTAGAAAATTTGTGTGAGGTTCTTATGTTTCCACACCATTCTTGCTTAACACAAATACCAAAAATTAATGTACATTCATTCTCTTTTGGATTAAGTTTCTGATCTTCAGTCCCAAAGCTAGTGGAGGAAATGGCCACATGGTGTGATCTTTGACATGTGCACTCTTAGGTAGGCAAAATAACTGAAAGTAGCAGAAAATGTGACTTCTCTAGATCTAAAAGTTAAAAAGTAATTTAGTCCTGTCCTAAATATATTTCTTTGCCTCTACAAACGTGTGTTAACCACCTATTTCCCTTTCATAAAAGTAGTTTTAAATGTTTGCTTTGTTTCTGATTATTTTCAGCCATACCACTATTAATAACCCTTTAAAAGTTGTTTAAAATGGTCCTCATGAAAGACTTGAGGATTTTCAATAGTCCTCCACGATGCTTTTAGTTGGGTCAAGTTGTGCTTTGCAGGTTAGAGAAGGAGGAGGGCTTTAGAAACCTTGGCTCCTGTGAAGCTTTGTCAGGACAGAAGTAAGGGGAGTCTTGGAGAGCCCCTTGTTCTGTGGGGTCAACCATAGCCTTATGTAAATTAATTCTCAGAAAATACTTGTTTTATTTTCTTGTGATCTCTTCCCCTCCTCCCCATAGTCTAGGCTTACAAAAGGTAGCATAAAACATAATAATAGATATAAGCATTATACCATAATAAAAGGAATTTTATTTAAAACTCGTGCTTTTTAAAAAATTTCTAGTATCTTTAAGAACTAATTATTATAGAATATCTTAATTAAAATAGTTTATTCTCTCTGTATTTCTTAATTATTAGGCTATTTCCTTATTACTTGACAAATAAATTACAGTTCACAGAACTATGGATTATACATTATTGATTGTATAATTATGCATTATAATGCTTTTTGTATCTTCTCAAGGTTTTCTTACTGTCCACTTGGAATATATGCTTCTGGAATAATATCCACCATGGTTTTGGATGACCTTCCAAACTTAGAAGACATCTATACTTCCTTATGTTCATCAACAGTGGAAGACTCAGAGATGGATTTTGATTCTGGACTAGAAGATGATGACACAAAAAGCGATAGTATTTTGGAGGATTCCACAATCTTTGTGGCCTTCAAAGGAAATATAGATGATAAAGACTTCAAATGGAAATTGGACACAATATTGGAGAATGTGCCCAATTTGTTACACATGGGTAATTTGCTTTAATTATTTTTTCCTTCTTTTGTTACTCTTTTTGAAGAGTTTGCCCTTCTATGGTTATCTTGAGTTTTACAAAGTAAAACTTTGCTATACTGGGTTAAAAGGCTGATTTTAATTGCAAAGTTGGAATTTTAGGATTTTTTAAAATAGAAATGCTGTTGTGTTTCTTTTAAGTACCTGGAGAAATTGAACATAAAGTATTGCTTGACACAGTAATCTTTAAATAATCTGCTCTAGTGGATAGGAGTAATTCTCAAGACCCAAATGTATTTATTGTTTTTAACTCTCTGGTCTTCGTTTTCCTTACCTGTAAAATAAAGAGGTTAGACTGGATCTTTAAGGCCCCTTACAGCTTACGAAACGCTTTTATTCCATGGTTCTACTTAAAGTGGACTTGAAATTTGTTCTCTTAAATTTTAATTTTTTTTTTTTTTTTTGAGGAAGATTAGCCCTGAGCTAACTGCTGCCAATCTTCCTCTTTTTGCTGAGGAAGACTGGCCCTGAGCTAACATCCATGCCCACCTTCCTTTACTTTATATGTGGGACGCCTACCACAGCATGGTGTGCCTAGTGATGCCATGTCCACACCCGGGATCTGATCTGGTGAACCCCAGGCCGCCGAAGCGGAAGGTGGGAACTTAACCGCTGCACCACCAGGCTGGCCCCAGTTCTCTTAAATTTTAGGTCAGAGATTATTAACTGATAGCCTGCTGGATCCAGCTTGCAGCCATGTGTCTGGTCTGCTTTAGTTGTTTGGTTTTTTTAATGTTTGAATTTCATTGCCAATGCTTTAAAAATTTAGATATTTTACATAAAAAATCCAGATTTTGGATTTGTCTGTAAAAATGGAAAGATCTGATAACATCGAGCTCTTCCTCTGTCCCAGATAGTGCTGAGTAGCAGCTGCCACTGAAGGCAGACCCTCACCTCATTTCCCATCTGGCCTCTTCGCACATTTAGATTGCCTGTCTTGGACTTTTGGGCATTTGTGTTTTTGAACATTGTTTAGATATTCTCCATCTTTTCTAGTTAGCACAATTATCTAATCCCTTCAGACGTAGTACAAGGCCTAGATTTTATCCTTTTATCACAAAACCTGATTTGATCAGGTGCTAGTTAGCTTTTTTAGGTTTTGAGGGTTTTTTCTTCGAGATTTAATGTCGGGAGGAAAGCTGTCATTGTTTTCAAGGGCTTTTTTACTGCATTGTATAAGACTTCTTTATAGTTAGGGATTATTTAGCGTAGTATTAGATAATTTTATGTGTTAAAGTTGCAGTTATCATCATCATTGTTGTGGTAATCATAGTCATAATGTATCATATTGTAAGGGCCTAGCTGGGCTTGAAATTGTTCACTACTCTTAATTAGTCACATTTCTTCTTGTTTTTAAACTGCTGAATCAGTCTATTTATGGCTTTTAAATAAATTATTAAACCTAGACTTAATGGTGTTATCAGATTATATTCTTGGTCCAAAAAGTATTTTAAGTCAAATCTTCTCAAATATGATGGAAGTTAAAAGAACTTTTGATAATATATAACTGTGTTATAGACAAGGATTTTTTTCACAAGTAGGTAATATGCCATAAGCAAATTTCATATTTGTCTAGACCATATACAAGATTCCAGTACTCTTCAGATTGGGAAGAAGCCCTATAGCATCTATACTCTGTGGAACCAGGATCCCAAGCTTCCTGCCTTTTGCTCTTTAGAGGCATAAGTGTCATGGAAAGGAAACTGACTTAAGAATCAGAGCTGGACTTTAATGCTATCTCTGATGTTGCTAGGTAGCCACAGGATTCTGGGCAAGGCACTTAGGCTTTCTGGGCTTCAGGTTCCTGACCTGTAAAATAAACTTGGTCCTTTCTAAATTTCTTTGATTATATTATCTCACTACTGTTAGTAAGTGGTCTCTTTCTTCCACGTTAGAGCAAGTGAATTCCATGTCTGGATAGGTTAATCTTCAATGTATAATGTTTTTGGACTGGAAGGGGCTTTCGGCAATAAGTAGGCACTTTGCCCTCTCCATAGATATTTCTTATTTTGAGAACAGATGTGCTTATATGACCATTTTCTTAATATTGGAATGTATAACTGAATAAAGGATACAAAAGATTTAATCTAGTTGAGTTCGTAACAAAAGGGAAAATTATTTTGTCTGGGGTTGTTGAAAAAAAACTTTTTTTTATCAGCTAACTGGACCTGAGATTTGCTTTCTATCTGAAAAATATGATTACAAACAACACTAACTCTTCAATTAACTTTTGTATCTTCTTTTAAAAACATCCTGAAGTTTGCACTGACTTTTCAGACTTGTTGAAATGTAATGTTTTCATATCCTAACTGAAGCTTACTTGTCAAATTTGTGTTCTTTTTTCCCCTCAGTTTGGTGTGCTTCAGTGGAAATTCTACTCTTGCTTAAAGTAGGAAAGGATTTAAAAATCACAGACATGAATCCAGGCTTAAGCTCTCCTTCAATTGAAGCATTTATAGGACATGGGAAATGTTTGCTTCCTGACTTATGAATATCTTCCGCAGAGATGCGTAGTGAATATTTAAATAGTATTAAAATTTCAAATATTTCATTTGAAGAGATAAAACTGCTTAACATTTTATAAGTAAATTTATTTTCCTTTTTAGTGCTCTTTCTTTAAGTAAGTTTGGTGGATTGTAGCTGCAGATTCCCTAATATCCTACAATTGACATATCTGACAATTGAATTTTTATAGAATTTCACTTAAAATGTGAGACTTAAATGTTTTCAGCTTCTCAGTTCACATACATTGAACTGAGTCCAGAAGTATACATTATTCTATTAATTTAAACTTATCTCTCTCTCTTACATTCCTTACTCCATCTTACTGCTTTCCATTTATCCAGTGTCTACAGTGTATCAGGTCCTCTGCTAGGTTTTTGGCGTATATTATCTCGTTTAGCACTCACAGTCTCATGAAGTAGTTTTTTCATGGTTTTAGAGAAGAGAAAGGTTAAGTTTCAGAAAGGTTAAACAGCTTATTCATGGTCACCAAGATGCTAAGTGGTAAAGTTGGGATTAGATTTGAGGTCTATGTAATGCCAAAGCGAGTTCTCTCAGCTACTCCAAGCTGGTGCTCTGCCTTATTCTTTTAATTTTTGTTGTTGTTATTCATTCTGTGTCTTCTGGTAACTAAAAGATTACTAATATTATTCTCTTTCTTTCATGACCAAGAATCCAGCAAGCTAAAGGTACAGAAGGTGGAACCCTGGAACAGCGTGCGTGTAACATTCAACATCCCCCGGGAAGCAGCGGAGCGGCTACGGATCCTAGCTCAGAGCAACAACCAGCAGCTTCGGGATCTGGGGATTCTCTCCGTTCAGATTGAAGGTGCCCATCTGAACCCAAATCATAAGAATAGTAGAATGTAGGATGCTTTTCTGTCTTGCTTTGTCTGTTCTTCTCCTCTTATGTTTCAGAATGCCTAGTAACTCGTAGCCTCTGCTTCACATTGCAGCACCTTAGGGTGAAGAGGGATTGAGGCTCTGATGGGGTCCTGATGCTTCAGCATTTGTAGCCTTGGACTGCATTCCCTTGGCTGATTTTGGCTATCAGTCTGTCACACTTTGATTTTACTGGCACTCTGACCAGGAACTGATTTGTCTTTTAAAAAGTATCTAATTTCAATTGCTTCCTTCCAACCAAATAAGCTGTAGTATTTATTTCTTTATTCATCTAGCAGATTAGGAGGCCCTGAACAATCCTTTTGTAGTAGTATTCATTTTTCAAGTATTTTGCCAGAGTAATCTTTTCAAAATGAAAATATGCTACACACACACACACACACACACCCCCTAAAACCCCTGTTTATGACTTGCTATTGTTCACAGAATAAAGACCAAACTCCTTATCATGACCTCCGGCCTCACATGATCTGACCTCTCCCTTTCTCATCCAGCCTTATCTTGTACAACTCTCCTCCTTTCTGTCAATGTTCCAGCCTCTACAGCTTTCTTTTGGTTCTTTGAATATGCATTTCTTCCTCTTGGCACAGGTCCTTTGCATGAGTGTGGATGGAATATTGTCCCCTATCTTTCCCCCTTCCATCAGTTAACACCTACTCAGCCTTCAGTAGTCAGCTTAAATCTTCTTGAGGGTGTATTTTCTGAACTCCTTGACTAAGTCAGCGTCCTTTGTTTTGTGCTCTCACAAAAGTCTGGTTTTTTTCCCCTCAGATATTTATCTAACACGTTGATTAGAGCAATTATTTGATTATTGTTTTGTTCCATAGACTGCAAGAAAGCTCTCGTAGGGCAGGGACCATGTCTTGTTTTGCACATTCTTGTATCTCTGCTTGCCTATACATGTTCTTTAGTAAACATATGTTAAATGAGAGTAAGGGAAGCACATATATAATAGCACCACTTTGCTTCAGCACTCAGAATACAATGATAAATACAATATGATCCTTGCCATTATGAACTCAAAAGAAACTCATGAGCGTGGTGAGGACGACAAACCTGTGAGAGATGTAAGTACCACGTGTGGGGGAGCACAAAGGAGGTTCTGTCTCTGGGTGCCCAGTGAACTAAAACCCTCTCTTTTCTTCCTGTGTTGATGCATACAAGGTGGCAACCAGCAGTTCCAGCCTTCCCTTCTACTGATGGGCCTAGGCCTCCTGACTTTCTGCTTACTTACAACCTGAATGTTCCATAAAACCTCAGGAGACAAGATTTGGTATATAGGAATGAGACACATTTTGTGCAGTTAGGATTTTAGGTTGCTCTCCTCCAGAAGGAGCAATACCAACAGACAAGTAAAGATTATTTAGAGAGGGTTATATGTAGATTGAGAAATGGGGTCAATTCCCTCATTTGACAAATGAGGGAATAATGCCTTACAATAACCAATTTATTTTGAAAAATGTTGGATTTTCTCAAGGGACTCAGAAAAGTAAAATTAATTCACAGCAATCTATATGATATAAGATGAACTTTTGGGAAGAGTGGAAGTCACCTATTGTATATAATAACACTTTATAGGTTAATTATACTTTATAAGCACATAAGAACAGGTGTTCTCTTATGAGAAACACATAGGGGGTTTCTTAAAAACCCCAAACGTTTTATAGTCTCTGTTACTTATTTACCTGAGTTAAAAGGGCTTTGGAACCGTAAGAGGTGATGTTTTCCACTGGAGAAAGGAAACACCAATTTCTTCTCTTGATGAGACCTACTTCCTACAAGTTCTTAAAAGGGTAAGATGCTGGCTCCCCTTTATTGTTATAGCCATAAATTAAAACATAAGTACCAGCAAGGCAGCAAAATGGATTACGCATATTTCGAGAAATTATGAAATTCACATGTGGCAATAATTACTACATTAGAGAAAAGAGCTCTTTAACTTTTAAGATACACTTAGATGTCCCAGGTGATCTGCTTTTCTCTCTCCACACTCCCTGGGAATTCAGGCAGAAGTACAAGTGGTGGCAGCAGCTGTTGCTTTTGTGAAACGGGTGACAGGCTCATGCCTTCATAAATTATAAGAGGAGATGTTGCCACTGTCATGGTGTCTGCTGCAGGGGTGCAGGGACAGTCTGTTCCCCCAGCAGTCTATTCTCCATTGAAGAATACTCTCTGTACCCTTCCTTTTTTGAGTTTTAGCCAGGGAGTTGGGGAGACAGATTTTTTGAGGACATTTTGTGACCTCTCTGTAAATTCATGGTGATTTAAAGCAGGAATCTGCAAACGTTTTCTGTAAAGGAGCAGAGAATAAATTTTTTTGGCTTTGTGGGCCATAAGATCTCTGTCACAACTCAACTCTACCATTGTAGCAGAAAAATAGCCACAGGCAACATGTAAATGAATGAACATGCCTGTGTTCCAATAATACTTTATTTAAATAAACAGGCAGCAAGCTAGATTTGGCCCACAGGCCATAGTTTGCCAACCCCTAATAGGCAAGTTTTGGAGTCAGTAGTGTTCTCTACGTGGGTTTCTTTAACACCAGTTAGCTTATATGCAGTTGGCAAATAGGGGAATAATAGCAGTATGATGTGGAAATAGTGTTTATTCATATGTGATTTTTCCTAGGCAAGGGGAGCTGAAATAGTGGGAACAGAAGGATAATTGCCACAAGAAAAAAAAAAAGCCTTTAGATCAGCTGCTGCATAGGTGGGAGTCCTTTCAGCTTTATTTTAAGAAAGTTAAGAATGAGGACTTATAGTACTCTGGTACCTTCCCCAGAAGTGCACCCTTAGAGTTTCATGGGTCTTGGCTTATGACAAGTTTCACTTCCTCCTGTGCCTGCCTTCATGGCAGCCCCACTGGCTCAGAGCTCCAATCTCAGCACCTTTAACCAGGCATTTCCACTCTAGTGTTTTTGGTATGTTGCCTCCACAATTAGTGTTTTTGTTAAGAGTTCTGGTTACAAAGCTGCATAGGTTCTGAGTTTGCCTCAAAACTGTTTTTCCTATAAAACCTCTTATTTTCAGTGTAAGGTTTTACAGAATGTTAGGTTTTCCAGGAATGCATTTATAATATAGAAAAATGCCTATAATTCTTTGTAAGGTTATAAGATGACTATTCATCATATATTCAATAAACAGCTAATGAGTACCTACCAAGTACCGGGCACTGTTCTATGTATAAAGGATATAATCAAGATAGCCATGTAACTTATCATCTAAATTAGGAATAAAAGGGTGCTATTAATAACTATCCTGGGACAACAGACATAGAGGAACTGGGGCAGACTTACAGTTACCCGTTTATAGTGATGGGGGAGGTAGACAAGAAAACAAATGAATGAATAAGTAATTACATGGGATGTGCTCTGAAAAAATAACAAGATTTACCGTTAAGGGTGACCTAACCTTGGATAAGAGGGTTGGAGGAGGCCTTTTGGGCATGTGACACTTAAGAGTACATGAAAAGTGACCTGCCAGTGGTCCTGGCAGGGACAGAGAAGGTGGGCTGGCTCACTACCTGCCAGTCTCCTAGAGGACTTAGCCTGCGCGCCTGTGAGCAGTCCCAGTGGGGACAGGGAGGGCAGATTGGATTGCTCCTTGCCCGTCTCCCAGCAGATTCAGCGTGCATGCCTCCTCCACCTCCCCCAGCAGTGGCCAGGTCCTTCCAACAGTGGGGATAGTATACAAAACTTGGCTTTTCCCAGCTTGGGTGGGGCACACATCGGCTAGCGTTAGAGACCAAAGGCTGCATATTAAGCAGCAATAAAAACCTCTTCCTGCTTAGCCCCTGCTCCCCCCAAGCAGTGGCAGGTGGAACTTGCAACCAGAGGCTCCAGAAACTACAGCAGAATCAGTGCCCCAGCCCCCAGTGGCAGCATCCCCAACACAAAGCTCCACCAACAGCAGGGGCTGTGCACAATTCTTCAGGTCCCCAGGCCCCTGGCAGTGACAGAGACACCTGTAAACCCAATACCCCTGGCACTGGTACAACTAGCACCCCTAGACAATCCAGGAACAGCACAGGTGGTGCATGGGGCAGCAGCATCCAAGCCTATGGAGAGCCCATGGAGAGCCACTGGAAGAACACGAGACCGAGGTGACCCTGGAAGCAGTAGAAGTGCTCACAGCTTGGTTACCCCAGTGGCAACACTTGAGACTAAAATGAAGGTACCAGCAGCCTCACAGGCACAAGTGGCACAAGGAAGGCACTGACAATGCCCCTGGCAGAGGCAGTGGAGAGAGGAAAGTGTAGGCTCTCAGAAACAATCAGAAGCAGTGCAGAACCAAAGTGATCAAAGCTGTACCCAAATAAGAAAGGTGGTTACTATCACAAATGCATCAGCAGATGGTCAGTTCATTAAACACCATGAAGAACTACAGCAACACAGTAGAACAGGAGGAGGACAGCTCTCCAGAAACCAAACTTGAAGTCACAGAAGACTACAACCTGACTGACAGAGAATTCAAAATAGCTGTCATAAAGAAACTCAGTGAGTTACCAGGAAACACAGAAAGACAGTTCAGTGAGCTCAGGAACAGAATTAATGAACAGAAGGGTTACTTTGCCAGAGAGATTGAAAATCTAGAAAAAAGCCAAACAAACTATAGAGATGAAGAACAAAATAAATAAGATGAAAAATAATATAGAAAGCATAAAAAATAGAGCAGACATATGGAGGAGAGAATTAGCTTGAGGATAGAAACCTAGAAATGAGTCAGGTGAAGGAGGAGAGGGAACTGAGATTTTTAAAAGATGGAGAAATTCTTTGAGAAATACCCAACTCAGTTAGGAAAAGTAATGTAAGGATCATAGGTATCCCAGAAGGAAAAGAGAGGGAGAAAGGAGCAGAGAGCTTGTTCAAAGAAATGATAGCCGAGAACTTCCCAAACTTGAACTGGACATGCAAATACATGAAGCTAATAGAACTCATTACCTCAATGCAAAAACACCTTCTCCAAGGTGTATAATGTTAAAACTGTCAAAAGTCAATGACAAAGAAAACATTAAGGGCAGCAAGACAGAAGAAAATAACCTACAAAGGAATCCCCATCAGGCTTCCAGTGGATTTCTCAGCAGAAACCTTTCAGGCTAGGAGAGAGTAGAATGATATATTCAAAATACTGAAAAATAAAAGCTGGCAGCCAAGAATACTCTATCCAGTGAAACTATGACAGAGAAATAAAAACTTTCTGAGACAAACAAAAGCTGAGGGAGTTCATTATCACTAGACCTGCCTTACAAGAAATGTTGAAAGGAGCCCTCCCATCTGAAACTAAAAACCAGAGGTTTACAAAACCTTGAGCAAGGAGATAGACATAGTCAGAAAATTGCAGCTGTATATCAGAATAGGTTAGTAAAACTTAATTATAAAAGAGAGAAAGCATCAAAAATAACTATAACCAATACGGTTAGTTCACAACACAAAAAGAAGAATTTATGACAACAAAAATATAGAAGAGGAAGAAGAAATGGATGAAATGGCTATCAGAAAAAGGTCTGTCTCACCTATGAGATCTTATGCTCAAACCTCATAGTAACGACAAAACAAAAGATCAGAGCAGAGTCACAAAGCATAAATAAAGAGGAAATAGACAAAAACATCACAGAAAACTGCCAAACTGAAATGGCAGGCAGAAATACAAGGAAAAAGAAACAATGGAAATACAGAACAACTGGAAAACAATAGATAAAATGGCAGTATTAGGCCCTCACATATCAATAATCACTTAAATGTAAGTGGATTAAATTCACCAATCAAAAAGAGACAGAATGGCTGGCTGGATTAAAAAACAAGACCCAAAAATATGCTGCCTCCAGGAAACACAGCTCTAAAGACAATCACAGGCTCAGAGTGAAGGGATGGAAGACAATACTCCAGGCAAGTGGCAAGCAAAAGAAAGCTGGTGTAGCTGTACTTATATCAGACAAAACAGACTTGAAGATAAAAAAGATGACAAGAAACAAAGATGGGCGTTATATAATGATAAAAGGGGGACATTCCAACAAGAAAACATAACACTTATGAATATATATGCACCTAACACAGAAGCACCAAAGTATATAAAGCAACTATTAAAAGACCTAAAGGGAGAAATTGACAGCAACACAATAATAGTAGGGGACCTTAACACCCCACTTACGTCAATAGATAGATCATCCAGACAGAAAGTCAACAAGGAAACAATGGACTTAAATGAAACTTAATAGATAAATATGGAACATTCTATCCAAAAACAACAGAATATACATTCTTCTCAAGTGCACATGGAAAATTCTCGAAGATGGATCGCATGTTGGGAAATCAAAGCAAGCCTCAATTTAAGAAGATTGAAATCATATCAAGCATCTTTTCCAGTCATAATGGTATGAAACTAGAAATCAACTACAAGAAAAAAGCTGGGAAAGTCACATATATGTGGAGACTAAACAACATGCCACTGAACAACCATTGGATCAACGAAGAAATCAAAGGAGAGATCAAAAAATGCCTGGAGACAAATGAAAATGATAACACAACATACCAGCTGTTATGGGATGCAGCAAAAGCAGTACTAAGAGGGAAATTTATAGCAGTACAGGCCTGTCTCAACAAACAAGAAAAGTCTTGAATAAATAATCTTAAACTACATCTAACAGAACTAGAAAAAAAAACAGAGAAAGCCAAAAGTCAACAGAAGGAGGGAAATAATAAAAAATCAGGATAGAAATAAATGAAATAGAGACTAAAAAAACGATAGAAAGGATCCATGAAACTAAGAGCTGGTACTTTTGAGAAGATAAATAAAATTGACAAACCCTTAGGCAGACTCACTAAGAAAAAAAGAAAGAAGACTCAAAATCAGAAATGAAAGAGGAGAAATTACAACAGATATCACAGAAATGCAAAGGATTATAAGAGAATACTGTGAAAAGCTATATGCCAACAAATTGGGTAACCTAGAAGAAATGCATAAATTCTTAGACTCATACAACCTCCCAAAACTGAATCAAGAAGAAATAGAGAATCTGAATAGACCAATCACAAGTAGAGATTGAAACGGTAATCATAAACCTCCAAAAAAACAAAAGTCCAGGACCAGAAGGCTTCTCTGGTGACTTCTACCAAATAATTCAAAGATGATTAAATACGTGTCCTTCTCAAACTATCCTGAGATATTGAAGAGGATGGGATGCTTCTGAACTCATTCTGTGGGGCCAGCATTACCCTGATACCAAAACCAGATAAGAACAACACAAAAAAGGAAACTTGAAGACTGATATCACTGATGAAGATAGATGCAAAAATCAACAACAAAATATTAGCGAATCAAATGCAACAATACATTAAAAGAATCATACACTACAATGAAGTGGGATTTATTACAGGGATGCAGGGATGGTTCAACATCTGCAAATCAATCACTGTGATACACCACATTAACAAAATAAAGAATAAAAATCCCATGATAATCTCAATAGATGCAGGGAAAACATTTGGATGCAGAGAAAGCATTTGACAAGCTCCAACAACCATTTATGATAAAAATCCTCGATAAAATGGGTACAGAAGGAAAGTACCTCAAGATAATGAAGGCCTTATATGACACACCCACAGCCATCTTACTAAATGGTGAAAAATGGAAAGCCAGCCCTTTGAGAACAGGAACAAGACAAGGATGCCAACTCTCGCCACTCTTATTCAACATAGTGCTGGAAGTTTTAGCCAGAGCAATTAGGCAAGAACAAGAAATAAAAGGGATCCAAATTGGAAAGGCAGAAGGGAAACAGTCACTATTTGCAGGTGACATGATTCCACGTATAGAAAACCCTAAAGAATTCACCAAAGAACTATTAGAAATAAACAACAAATACAGTAAAGTTGCAGGGTACAAAACCCACATACAAAAATCAGTTACATTTCTAAACACTAACAACAAACTAGCAGAAAGAGAAGTCAAAATACAATCCCATTTACAATCGCAACAAAAGAATCAAATATCTAGAAATAAATTTAACCAAGCAGGTGAAATACATGTACAATGAAAATTATAAGACATTATTGAAAGAAATCAGAGAAGACACAAACAAATGGAAAGATATTCCATGCTCATAGATTGGAAGAATAAACATAGTTAAAATGTCCACATTACCTAAAGCAACCTACAGATTCAGTGCAATCCCAAACAGAATGACATTTCTTCACAGAAATCAAACAAAGAATCCTAAAATTTATATGGAACAATAAAAGACCTCAAATAGCTAAAGCAGTCCTGGGAAAACACAACAAAGCTGAAGGTATCACCCTCCCTTACTTCAAAATATACTACAAAGCTATAGTAATTAAAATAGCATGTTTTAATTCAACAGTACTGGCACAAAAACAGACACACACATCAGTGGAACAGAATTGAAAGCCCAGAAATAAAAGCACACATCTATGGACAGCTAATCATTGACAAAGAAGCCAAGAACATATAATGGTGAAAAGAAAGTCTCTTCAAGGAGCCGGCCCTGTGGCCCACTGGTTAAGTTCACGTACTCTGCTTTGGTGGCCTAAGGTTTCACTGGTTCACATCCTGGGCACGGACATGGCACCACTCATCAAGCCATGCTGAGGCAGCATCCCACATGCCACAGCTGGAAGGACCTACAACTAAAAATACACAACTATTTACTGGGGGGCTTTGGGGAGAAAAAGGAAAAATAAAATCTTTAAAAAAAAAAGACTCCTCAAGAAATGGTGTTGGGAAAACTGAACAGCCACACGCAAAAGAATGAAAGTAAACCATTATCTTACACCATACATAAAAATTAACTCAAAATGAATTAAAGACTTGAGGGGCTGGCCCCATGGCCGAGTGGTTAAGTTCGTGCGCTCCGCTGCAGGCGGCCCAGTGTTTCGTTGGTTCAAATCCTGGGCGCGGACATGGCACTGCTCATCAAACCACGCTGAGGCAGCGTCCCACATGCCACAACTAGAAGGACCCACAACGAAGAATATACAACTATGTACTGGGGGGCTTTGGGGAGAAAAAGGAAAAAAATAAAATCTTTAAAAAAAATAATGAATTAAAGACTTGAATGTGAGACCTGAAACCATAAAACTCTTAGAACAAAATGTAGACAGTACACTCTTTGACATTGGTCTTAGCAGTATCTTTTCGAATACCATGTCTACTCATGCAAGGGAAAGAAAAGAAAAAATAAACAGGGTCGACTCTGTCACCTAGTGGTTAAGTTTGGTGCGCTCCACTTTGGTGACCCAGGTTCAGTCCCCGGGCATGAAAGGACCTGTACCACTCATTGGTGGCCATGCTGTGCTGGTGACCCATGTACAAAATAGGAGAAGATTGATACAGATGTTAGCTCAGGGCAGATCTTCCTCAAGCAAAAAGAGGAAGATTGGCCACAGACGTTAGCTTGGAGCAAATCTTCCTCAGGAAAAAAATAAATAAATAAACAAATGGGACTATATCAGACTAAAAATCTTCTGCATAGCAAAGGAAACCATCAACAAAATAAAAAAACAATGCACCAACTGGGAGAAAAGATTACAAATCATATATCTGACAACCAGTTAGTTTCCAAAATATATAGAGAACTCATACAGCTCAACAACAAAGAAGTGAATAACCTAGTCAAAAAATGGGCAGAGGATATGAACAGATATTTTTCCAGAGAAGATAGACAGACGGCCTAGAAGCACATGGAAAAGATGCTCAACATCACTAATTATTAGGTAAATGCAAATCAAAACTACAATGAGATATCACCTCACACCCATCAGAATGGATAATTAACAAGACAAGAAATAACAAGTGTTGGAGAGGATGTGGAGAATAGGGAACCCTCCTACACTGCTGGTGGGAATGCAAACTGATGCAGCCACTGTGGAAAACAGTATGGAGATTTCTCAAAAAATTAAAAATAGAAATACCGTATGATCCAGCTATTCCACTGCTGGGTATTCATCCAAAGAACATGAAATCAACAATTCAAAAAGATAGATGCACCCCTATGTTCATCAGAGTATTAACAATAGCCAAGAAGTGGAAGCAACCCAAGTGGCCATCAACAGATGAATGGATAAAGAAGGTGTGGTATATATATCCAGCAGTCTTTTTCTCAGCCATAAAAAAAGACAAAATTGCGTCATTTGCGACAACATGATTGGACCTTGAGGTTATCATGCTGAGGAAAATAAGTCAGAGAAAGACAAACACTGTATGATTTCACTCATACGTGGAAGATAGATAAGGAGAATAGATTAGTAGCCAGAGGAGGGGGGATGTGGGGAGGGCAAAAGAGGTAAAGGGCACATGTGTATGGTGATGGATAAAAACTGGACTATTGGTGGTAAACATGATGCAGTCTATATGGAAACTGAAATATAATTAGATACACCTGAAATTTACATGACGTTGTAAGACAGTATGACTGGCCCCCCCCCAAAAAAAAAAGAGTACATGAAAATTGAGAAGTTGGCTTATGTGAAGAGTGCAAGAGAACTGTTCTAGGCAGAGGGAATAACACATGCAAAAGCTTTGAGGTAAGAAGCAGCTTTGTCTGCCTAAAAAACTTTAAAAAATTCCACTGAGGCTGAATCTTTGTTCTTGAAGGAGAAAATAGTGTGAGTTGAGATTAGAGAGATAGGCAAGGGTCACAAGATGGTAGCCCGCAGCCATATGTGGCTGTTGAGCGCTGGAAATGTGGCTAGTCCAAACTGGCGTGCACTGTAAGTATACATACTGGATTTTGAAGACTTAGCGGTCCCCAAAAGGAATGTAAAGTATCTCATTAATAATTTTTATATTAATTATATGTTGAAATAATATATTGGCTATACTGGGTTAAATAAAATGTATTACAATTAATTTCACTTGTTTCTTTTTACCTTTTTACTGCAGCTTCTAGAAAATTTAAATTTACATGTGTGGCTTGTATTATTTCTGTTGAACAGCCCTGGGCTAGATAGACAAATTTGAGGCTTTGTGTACTCTTTTAAGGAGTTTGGCTTTTATTTCTAAAACATTGGGAAACAATGGAGCAGTTTTAAGCAGAGAAGTGACATGATCTGATACAATACTCTTTGTGGTTAGAATGTCTTAGCAAGTTTGATATCTTAATAGTTCCTTCCTTTTAGTGGAAACCCTCAAGATCTGTATTCTCTTTCTCTTTACTCCTGACTCCCATAGGCAACTTAGAGCATCTTATGGCCCCTGGTGATTGATTCCTCGCTGGCAGGATGTTTGTTCCCTATAACAAACTACCTGCCTATTTAAAATACTTAGTACAGAAAGCTGACCTAGAGCAGTGACAAGACAGAGGTAACTGTTGTGCCCTCATTAGCTTTCTGCTTTATCATCTGACTCTGTAAAGCAGGACCCCACAGTAAGGAAGAACTCCAATGAATGTAGCCTTTCAACTCCTCAGGCCACAGGCTAAAAATCTGTCCACAAGGTGGTGCTGTCTTCCAGAGTAACAGTAGTCAAAATTTTGGATTAAGTGCAGGGAGCACCCCAAAACTTGTTTCAGAGAACTTTTATCATTAGACCAAGTAAAATTTAAGTTGCCTCTAAGTTTAGGGTCTACTCAAGTGGAACACTTCTAGTGACATTACCTACTGGGCTATTGAGAGGTTCAAATGAGATAAAATTTTGTAACTTTTAAAAACCCAATACAAATGTTGGTCTTTTCATCAGATGTCTTAGCAGTAGATTAGTAGCAACCTGTCTACTCTTCATTGCATGAATTTCTCTGCTAGATATCTATTTATGTTTTGCTCAGAAGTGTTACAGGGTCCCCATATCATCATATGTTCTTTCTCCATTAAGCCTACTTATATCTCTGCCTTCTGACTGTAAATTCCCAAAAGATAGTCTAGGATTTTGAGAGTTTTCTTTGTTGTCACGCACATAGACATCCCCCGCCCCCACACACGCTTGATGAGCTGGTTGAAAGTAAATATTGAGTTTCTAGCTCTCTACTGATGCGACATATCATTAATGATTGCCTATCTGCTATATTGTGAGAATTACGTTCTCTTGTGCCTCATGGAAGTAAACCTACTCAGATGAATTTGAAGAAAGACCCATATAGTATTGAACCTCCCCTTTTTGTGGTGGTAAACGTACCGTAATTCTTCAAAAACACTGAAAACTAAAGCTTCTGTGTACCTGTTTTTAAACAAAATTTGCATCTTATTCTGATGATTTCCTTTTTATTACCTGTCTGTCATTTTCAGGGGAAGGTGCTATCAACCTGGCTTTGGCTCAGAACCGAAGCCAAGATGTAAGAATGAATGGACCCATAGGAGCCGGAAATTCAGTTAGAATGGAGCCAGGATTTCCCATGGCAGGTGGTCCAGGTGAGATCTCACACTCAATTGCATAACATTTTGCTACTTTCCTTTGGCTTTATTTCCTAATGTATGATCATTTGGGTCCTGCAAGATAGTTGGGGGTTCCTGGCACGTCTCTGTTTACTGTTTCAGGAAAGCAAAATGTGAATCACTCTTGGGAGGCTAGAATCACAGAGGATGAAGCATATAGTCTTTGCAATCTTTTGGGCTCCTGCTTAAAGCACTGAGCCATGCAGCAAGCATTTGCTGAATTCTTGTTGTATGACAGGACCTAGGCTAAGGGTTGGAAGTAGAAAGGAATAAAACATTTTCTCCCTTCAGGTGTTTATAGCATAATGGAAAATGTAGCTTTCCAACTTTCACTTTCTCCAAGGCTGAGAATCTGTGAGCTGAGAGTTCTTGCGTGCTTATGTGGAATCTGTAGAAGTATGGGGGGAAATATGTGTTTTTATGTATTTAGAATTTGAGAGAGTTATAAATTATTTGCTAATTTTTCTAGTAATCCTGACATTTCTTCTCTGTCGATTGAATTCAATATTCTTTGAAGCATAGAACATTAGAATTGAGTTGTCTCTGTCATTTAAAGCTAAGGAAGCTGTGGAGCTCACAGAAAGGAGGCAGTTTGCCAGAGGCAAGTAACAGTAGGCTAATATCACAGATCTAACCCCAGCTCAATGCTCTTTTCAATACACTAGTGGCTTTCAAACTTTTTCTGCTGCAGGACCTTTTATTCAAATAAAGCAGGGAAGTACAGCTGCTGTGGTTGAAGCAGAGTTAGCACCTGCAACTATACCCAATCATTCACCTCCGCACCTACCACACTAGCTGTTGAAGAAACGCAACAGAATGGAGAAGCTCAATTTATAAAGCCATTGCTCTGAACTGTAGCTGAAGACTTGGCTGTATAGAATTGGAACTAGGTTTTCATCCTGGCACTGCCATTTACTGGTTACCTTAAGCTAGTCACTGTACCTCTCTGAGCAAGTTTCTTCACTGATAAAATGAAATAATAATGCCTAAAATATTTTGAGCTCATGCTTGAAAATGGATGAGCCCTGAGCCATTGAAGCAAACATTTACTGAGTTCCTATTATATGTCAGGACCTGTGCTGTTGGGCTATTGTGGAGTACCACATAGTAGATGTAAAATACCCAACCTGGTATCTATAGTAGGGAGTAAGCAGATAAAGTGTTTCACAGAAGTTTGAGCATTTGGTGTTAAAGCCAGCTTGATGAGAGAGTATTGGTGACACTGTTGCCACTACTGAAGAACCAGGGCCAGAAGGAGAGTGGGAAGGGCCTAACCCAGTTGCATATAGTTAGTGAAAGAATGAATAGACCTAGGATGAGAGTCAGGAAATCTGGTTCTAGTCTCAGCTCCTGGACAAATGACTTAATATTTACTGGCCTTAGTTGCCTGTAAACATATTTAGTTATGTCCTGGAAACAATGCTATAGATCCCTTCCAGCCTTAAAATGTTAGGACTCTGTTAAACTGATATCAGCACACTAATTGCAAGCTCTCCTAGGCTAGCATCTGGCAAATAGCAGGCATATACACTAAGCGTCTCTGGGAAGTGAGTGTAAATTATAGTGATATAGTTCATTATCAACATAGGAAACATGAAAGTTTTAGGTTGGAATTGGGTTAGACTGGTATTTAATGAAGGACACTGTGATAAATATATGCAGTGTATAGTTTCAAAAATAATGGATCTATAGCCACAGTAACATTTTAACCCCCAGGTATCTTTCTTTACCGCCAAACATACTTTAGAAATATTTTCTCTGTTGTCGGTTACAACGATGGATGCAAACAAAATTTAATAGTAGGTTAAACTAAACAGAAATTTTTCTAGGGAAAGAGGCCTTAACTATCCTCTAAAACAATAATAAATGACTTTGGAATTGTGTGTGTAGAATGTCTTAGATTGTCAATTATTCTTAGCACTACTTTCTTCTCTTAGCATTGGCAACAGAAAGTTGACTTACAAGTAAAACTCTTTTATAATTAAAACCAAATCCATAGTCTTTTTTTTTGTAGCCTTATAGAATCCCAAGATTAGTGGGACTGTACTTTACTGTAGTAGTCATTTAGTCATAGTTTCTCAACTTCATCACTGTTGATGTTTCAGGCCAATAATTTTTTGCTTTGGAGAGCCGTCCTGTGCATTGTGGGATGTTTAGCAGCATGCCTGGCCTCTACCTACAAATGCCAGTAGCACCACCACCCTTTCCCCCACTTTGTGCCAAACAAAAACGTCTGCAGACATTGTCAGATGTACCCTGGAGGACAAAATTGCCCCCCATGGATCTAGTCCAATTCTCACATAGTGCTGGAATGTATTTTATATTATCACTACTGAG
The DNA here is from genome assembly GCF_021613505.1 of Equus quagga. Classification (NCBI taxonomy): domain Eukaryota; kingdom Metazoa; phylum Chordata; class Mammalia; order Perissodactyla; family Equidae; genus Equus; species Equus quagga. Next base: position 87,620,708 of record NC_060278.1, on the reverse strand, counting down.
TAGCGTAGTGAACATGTACTTGAACATTTCTGGAGATAGAAAGCTCATTTTAGAGAGTAAAACCTGTTTTTCCTTATCTCCTAAGGACTACTGTCTAATTACCCTCTTTGAAAAATAGTGTGGGATTCCTGAGAAACACATCCATTTTCAGCAAATAAACATTTACCTTATTGCCCTATCTACAAAAAACTTAAAAATGCTGGATAAAATATAACATTTAATGCACAGCTGAGCTTGTAAGAAAGTAAGGAAAATCCCCAGGGCAAAAAAGAAGTCAAAGATGAAAATTGAAATAGCAGTAAATAAATGAGATTCTGTAGGCACCAAAGGATTTGAGTTTTAATGACCAGGAAAGGATAAAATATGTAACCTTGCCTTGGGTCCATATAAAGAAGAAAGTTATAATTCAGAATCACTCACAAAACCGGAATTTTCAGTGAGAAGTAGATTAGAAAATTTTCACCCTCTGGCACAAGGAGACAGAAAACTTGTCTCTCTTGGCCTGAGCTCTATAGTTGAGAGGTGGGGGAAGTGGTGGTTGTGGAATTGTCTTTTCTACCCTCTTGCATGGTGGACATTTAATATATTATTGAAATGACCCAGGAAGAGCCAAGCTAAGTCATTAAATGGTTCTAGACTGGTAATAATTGTTGAAACTTTGGAGTGGCACATTCTCAACCCAAGCCATTGCAGACTTCTCATAGTTAAAGCCTACTATAAATGAGCTTATTCTCCAAATTTATGAAATTTACAATTAGACTCCCTCCCTTCAGAATTCTAGATAATAGAAATATCAGGGTGTTTAAAATTATGAAAATCATAAGAAGAGAACAAGACACTATCAAAACATAGAGAATTTGGGGGAATAAAAACAGAACTTACAGAAATTAAAAATTTATTGAAGTGAGTAACATTCAGCAAATTAGACGGCCAAATTGGAAAGTGAATTTGAAGAAATTACCCAGAATGCAGCAGAGAAGAAGTAAAGAAATGGAAATATGAAAGAGGTCAAGAGATGTGAAGGGTAAAATAAGAAGGTTTAACATATGTCTGAAAAGAGTTCTAGAAAAAGAAGGTCAAGAAATTGAGAAGAGATGATAATCTAAGAGAAAAGGCTGAAATTTTTTCAGAATTGATAAAAGACATGAGTCTTCAGATTCAGAAGCCCAGTAATCCTAAGCACTATAAATAAAAATTAATTCACATCTAGACACAAAATTGTAAAACTATAGAACATGGAAAACAAAGGGAATGTTAAAAGCAACTCGAAACAAAAAACCACTTATTTACGTAGGAAAGACTATCAGACCACAGCTGATTCTCAAGAGCAACATTGGAAGCCAGGAAACATTGGAATAATATTTTCAAAGTGATGAGAAAATAATTGACAGCCTAGAATTTTAAACCTAGCTATACTATTAAGAGTGGTATGAAGGGCAAGCCCAGTGGCATAGTGGTTAAGTTCGTGCACTCTACTTCGGCAGCCTGGGGTTTGCAGGTTTGGATCCCAGGCGCCAACCTACACATTGCTCATCAAGCCATTCTGTGGTGGCATCCCACATACAAAATAGGGGAAGAGAGGCACAGATATTAGCTCAGGGACAATCTTCCTCACACATACAAAAAAGAGTGGTATGAAATAAAGACCTTTTTAAAGAGACTTAGAGAAGTTACCATTAACAGACCCTTGCTAAGTGAACTGCTCAAGGATGTACTTCAGGAAGAAGAAAATTGAACCTAAGATGGAAGAAGTAACATGTAAGAAGGAATAGTGAGCTAAATAGTTGGTAAACATGGAGTAAATCTAAACCAGCACTGACTTATTTAATAATAATAAAGATTATATATTTTCTTTAGACTTTGTCATGTATGTCTGTTGATATTTTAAAGATATCACTAAAATAATAGAAATAGACTGTATAACTTCTGAATTAGTAGTGGAGGAGTAGAAAGGAAGGGCATGATGAAAAAATCAATCCAATAAAATTCAGGAAAAATAGGAAAACAGCACAGAAAAACAGGAAAAAGCATAGAAAAAGAAGAATAAAAAGCAGTGTTACAAAACAATAAGATAAATTAAAAATATGCCAGTAATTAACAATAAAGGTAAATGGATTATGAACACTGATTAAAAAAGTGATTAATCAGATTGAATAATAATCTCTGATTTAGCTATGTACTCTTACAGGAAACACATAAAATATAAGGACTCAGTTCATAGATGATCCAGGTGAATATTAACTGAGAAAAGGGGGTATAACAATATTTTTATTAGATAGAACAGAATTCAAGATAAAAAGCATTACTGAGGGCTACATAGGGCCACTCTATGAAGTAAAAGGAAAAATTCACCAGGAAGAGAGCTAAACTTTTATGTACATACTTAATAACCTACCCTCAAAATATGTGAGACAAAAATGGACAGAATTACATGGAGATACAAATCTTAGGGGAGATTTTTAACATATCTCTGTTAGTAATTGATGGATTGAGCTTATAAAAAATTAGTAAGGATAAAAAAATCTTGAATAATATAATTAAAATAGTTTGATATAATAGATATATAGAGAAATTATGTGCTAATAATTCAAGAATTCTTAATCTTTTTGAGCATGAATGGAACATTTATACAAATTGACGATGTGTTATTCCCAAAGCAAGTTTCAGTAAATATCAAATATTAGTATCACACAGATCATGGCCTCTGACCACAGTGTAATTAAATCAGTGGCAAAAAAAAAAACAAAACCTAACCAAAATATCCCATATTTTTAGAAATTTAAAAATATATTCTAAATACCCAGTGATTTTTTTTAAAAAGTAGTTATGATGGACATTAGGAAATGTTTGTTTTTTATTGAGGTAGCGTTGGTTTATAACATATGAATTTCAGGTGTACATCATTCTATTCCGACTTCTGTACAGAGTACATCGTGTTCACCAGCAAAAGTCTAGTTCCCATCTGTCACCATACAAACGTGCCAGAAAATGTTTAGAATGGGATAATGAGAATAGTACATATCAAAATTTGTGAGATGTTGTTAATACAGCACTTGGAAGAAAATTTAAGCCCTTAGATACTTATATTAGAGCAGAACATAAACTGAAAATTAACAAGCTAAGCTAAGTGTCTGACTTCAGAATTGAGAAAAAGAACAAGAGAGTAGTAATTTAGAAGGAAGGAAATAAGAGTAGAGATAAGTAAAGTATAAATTGAAAAAAGAAAACAGAACAGACCAGCAAAACCAAAAGATGTTTCTTTCAAAAGATAACTAAAATTGATGAAGCTGGTAAGACCAGTAAAAAAAGAGAGTCACAAACAATTTGAAGAATGAAAAAGAGTGTACATTTTAAAAGGGTGTATTTTGTAGTATGTGAATTATATCTCAATTTAAAAAAAGAATAGATAAAAAGAGTATCCCATGAATAACTGCTAGTAAATTTTAAAGCATTGGCAAAGTAACAGTTTTCTTGAAAATATAATTTAACCCAAATTGACTTAATAAGACATCAGAAACTTGACAAATCTGTAACTACTTAAGAAATTGAAATAATTAAAAATCTGTCTCCCTATGAATCAGTTAGTATAGCCAATAGGCCCAGATGGTTTTACGGGTGAGTTTTACTAAGTGTTTAAAGAACAGATACGCATATTCTTCCAGAGCATTGAAAAAGAGGAAAGATGCTTTCCAACTCATTTTGAAGTTATTTTAATCTTGATCTTTAATTTGTAAGGAACAGGAAAAAAGGATAATTATAGGCTATTTTCACTTATTAACATAGATGCTGAATCCTAAAAAATCTAACAGTATCAGAAATTAGATTTGGAGCAAGAAGAGTTATCAGACTGCAAGTTGGTATGACCACTTTTGAGAGCAGTTTACTAATATCTAGTAAAACTGAAGATGCTTGTACTTTGAAACATAGTAATTCTAAGTATATAGTCTAAAGACACTCTAACATGTCCGCAAGAATACATGACAAAAACATGACATTGTAAAATTCTAAGGATGAAAAGTTGGAGGCAGGCTCCCTTAATATTCATCGGCAGAAGAATGGATGTGTGGGTTCCATAAAAATGGAGCACTGTTATAGCAGTCAAGATGAATGAATCTCAAAAAATAATATTAAGTGAAAAATGAAACTGAAGAAAAATACAGTATGGTGCCACTTGTACAAGATCAAATGCATACAAAAAATGTGATGCAGTTTACCTACATAAGTAGAAAAGATAAATAAGTATGTGTGGAACTGTTAACCTCAATTATAAGATAAAAGGAAGGGAATGAAATAAGATTGAGAAGGGGGAGCAGGCTTCTGGTGTGTCTACATTTGTTATCTGATGGAGATTAGGCGAAACTTTTAGTTTTTTGTTTTTTAAAGATTGGCATCTGAGCTAACATCTGTTGCCAATCTTCTTTTTTTTTCTTCTTCTTCTCCCCAAAGCCCCAGAGTACATAGTTGTATATTCTAGTTGTAGGCCCTTCTGGTTGTGCTGTATGGGACGCTACCTCAACATGGCTTGATGGGCGGTCCATGTCCGCACCCAGGATCCAAACCAGCGAAACTCTGGGCCACCGAAGTGGAGCATGTGAACTTAACCACTCAGCCACAGGATGACCCCTAAAACTTTTAGATTTAAACAAAGTGATGGGTACAGAAATTTTCTATGCCTTTTCATATTCTTGAAATATTTTATTAAAAACAAACATTGTACCAATTCCAGGAGTCTATTCTAGGGATTTTTTTTTTTCTGTAGGATTAATAAGGATGACCAGCCCTGCCACTGTTATGATACCCCAGGGTGGAAACGTGTCATCTTCCATGATGGCACCAGGCCCTAATTCAGAGCTGCAGCCCAGGACTCCTCGCCCAGCTTCTCAGTCAGGTAATGACCTCCAGTCTTTGAGGATTGAAGAGGCTGGGACTCCCTGTACAGATCATTAGAAAATTCAGCTCTCTCTGATGCCAAATTCTTAACTGCCCAACTTAAATGCAACCTTCTTCACAAATCTACCCTAATTTACTCAAGTTAAAAGTCATCGTTTCCTTCTCAGAATTTCTCATTATTCTCTTAGCAGTTATATCCCAATGTTCCTAAAAATCTGTTCCTTGGCCTACTTAGCCCTGCAAGACACCCTACAATGGAAAATTCTGTAGTCAAGTAAATTTGGTATATACATCATACTTTATCTTTTGAATCTCCTGGAGATTCAAAATGAACATATTGGAGGCACTGAAAGTCCTTCAGTGAAGAAACCTATCTAATGTTGTTAGGCCCAGGGTTTCCTAAACCTAATTGACTACGTTTTGTTTTACTCTGTTTTCTTAATAACACTAATAAACATAGCTCCCCAGAATATGCTTTGGAAAATATCACTCTCCACATTTTGTGTTTATCTCTTGTATCTACTTTTGAACCATAAGCTCTTTTTAGACAAGACCCATCTTTCTATCATCTTGGTATGTTGCTTTGCATATAAAAGGTACTCATGAACATTTCCTTGAATGGTACCAGCAGATTTTAGTCTATATTTGCAGAATTGCCAAGACTACTGCTTTAGGACCTAGGTTGCAGTAAGTTAATTATTGCTTTGTTGACTGTCTTTAAACAGATGCAATGGATCCACTCCTCTCTGGGCTCCATATACAGCAGCAGAGTCATCCCTCAGGATCTTTAGCTCCCCCGCACCACCCAATGCAGCCTGTCCCTGTGAACAGACAAATGAACCCAGCTAATTTTCCCCAGCTGCAGCAGCAGCAGCAGCAGCAACAACAACAACAACAGCAGCAGCAGCAGCAGCAGCAGCAACAGTTGCAGGCAAGACCCCCACAGCAACATCAGCAGCAACAGCCACAGGGAATTCGACCCCAGTTTACTGCCCCAACTCAGGTGCCTGTTCCTCCAGGCTGGAACCAGCTGCCTTCCGGAGCCCTTCAGCCTCCTCCAGCCCAGGGTTCTCTGGGCACAATGACTGCAAACCAAGGGTGGAAGAAGGCTCCCTTGCCTGGTCCAATGCAACAGCAACTCCAGGCAAGACCATCCTTAGCCACGGTACAGACACCTTCCCACCCTCCCCCTCCATATCCCTTTGGCAGCCAGCAAGCCTCACAAGCCCATACAAACTTTGCTCAAATGAGCAACCCAGGCCAGTTCACAGCTCCTCAGATGAAGAGCTTGCAGGGAGGGCCCTCCAGGGTCCCAACCCCCCTGCAGCAGCCCCACCTCACCAACAAGTCTCCTGCCTCCTCACCCTCCTCCTTCCAGCAGGGATCCCCTGCATCCTCCCCAACGGTTAACCAAACTCAGCAGCAGATGGGACCAAGGCCACCTCAAAATAACCCACTTCCCCAGGGATTTCAGCAGCCCGTCAGCTCTCCGGGTCGGAATCCTATGGTTCAACAGGGAAACGTGCCACCTAACTTCATGGTGATGCAGCAGCAACCACCAAACCAGGGGCCACAGAGTTTACATCCAGGCCTAGGAGGTGAGGAACACTGAAGCTGTTTGTGTTGGTAGATTTACTGGAGATAGATCTTAGTAGAACTTCAATTTTTAGAGTTAATGGAGGGAGTGCAATAAGGATGTGATTATTTGGTTTTGTGGATATAGTGGTGACATTTGATATAACTTAGTTAACTTGATCCATTATTAACTTGATATATTACGCAGCATCTTACTGGTTACATTTAAGCTAGCCCTCTGGATAAAAGTGCAGGTAAAATTCAATATAGAGATGTTCATTTGTTTTTCAAATTACTTTTGCTTGATCTTGTACTAGTAATTAAAATGTCCAGAAGAAAAATGCATTTTATTAACAACTTAACTGCTCAGCTGTTGAAAAAATTTAAGATTATGCAATAGAGCAAAAATGAAAAGATAAATGCAGGGTCTTATTGGGAAAAAGGCCCTTGTAGTTTTCTATTTTGATAATCCTAGTTAGTAAAATAATAAGCATGGTATTTGTTAAATTTGATTACAGTATTAAAGGGGAATAAGTTCAGAAATCATTGACTTTTATAGTTTTATAATGTCAATGCCTGCTCCTTAGAGAGGGAATTCCACCAGTTATACCTAAAGGAGATTTATTTATTTATTTTGTAAGGTGCCTCTTGTATGAAGAAAAAGCAATGGAGCTTAATGTGTGAGAGGTAAAACGATTACAGTAAAACTTATCCATCTCCATGTTTATTATTTATTCTTATTAATCATTGATCTAGTGCACATGAATGTGCTTGGAGCTTTTCAGTAAGGTATAGAGAGTGTCAGTAATACTGTCATCTGATAAACATAACCCCCACCAAAAGACACCCATTGCCTACTCAGAAAAAAACCTTGCATCTTTAGTGCAAAATAGCAAAGGCATGTTCCCATGGTTTCTGGTGAAATTAAGTTGCTCATCAGTCTTTTCACTCTCTTGTAATTAATTTTACTGACATGCAGGCTCTGATATTTGAATCCTAAGAAGTTTTTAGAAAATGCAAGAATGTTTCAGCTCCAAACTTCACTGTTCTAGGCATCTAGTCCTGGATCAGTGGAAGCTGGGTAGTCCCCCCTGCAAATGTGATTACTGATTTGATTACAATGGAAGCTTGCAAATGGGGACGTGTCACTGCTAAAGAAAAGACAAATGCATATTTGTCTACAAAGCATTTTTCAGGACATTGAAAATTTGGCCCTTAAAAAAATAAATGGACTAACACAAAAAATTTTTAAGTGAGCTTTAGGTCTTGATGCTTTCATAGAGCAGATGATGTGCTCGCCTAGGTGATCTGGCCACATCAAGGCCTACATTATAAACAATGAGTGGGTTCTGAGATTCTCCTTCTTACAGATTTGTTTTCTGAAATAAACTTTCCTATAAAAGGAAGTAACACTTCAGTAAGATTCCATTAGAGCACAGTTTTTGGTACCATAGCTGTCAGAATTGCAGCAAACTTTATGAGGGGAAGGTGTAATGGTAAATTTAATATATCTTCACTTTGAAGTTCTTCTGAATTGTTTCTAATCTCCTGTCTCTTCCAAAGAGACAAGCACAATATTGGGGGTAAATTTTGGAGGTGGTTGTCCATTTCCCTCAATGGAAAAAAATCACCTATCCTTAATATCAGGACCCAGCTCTTTGTTTTGTAGTATTTCTTATCAATCTGTTTGAATATGAGAGAATTTAGTGTATTCCTTTGGTGCCTGTGTTAAAGTATGTAAAGTTTGGGGGTCCATTGTATTACAGAGAAAAGTGAGCCCTAAACCTTGCTGTGACGTGGCCTCAGATCACATTTAGGGAGCAGATTGCCATCTTTTCCTTGGCATGTTCTAAGCGTAAATTTTTTAGTATTTCTTTTTCATTTTGACAATGCTCATGTAAGAGATTGTGTTGATTTTTTTAACCATCTTTCCCAACCTTATTATTAAAGATCCTACCAGTGTGACAGAGAGAGCTAAGCCAGTGAAGACTTCATGCAGCTCATCCTTCCTTATTCATTCCACATCTAAGCAAGAGTATAAATTTTCTAGGTAACTGCCTTACTCATTGTTTTCTATTAAGGAATGCCTAAACGCCTCCCACCTGGCTTCTCAGCAGGACAGGCCAATCCGAACTTTATGCAAGGTCAGGTGCCTTCGACCACAGCAACCACCCCTGGGAATTCAGGAGCCCCTCAGCTGCAAGCAAATCAAAATGTCCAGCATGCAGGTTTGTTTTCTGTGATTTATTCAGCGAGCATTTACTGAGCATTGTGTGGTAGAAACCGTGATAGGCGACAAAGAGATACAGATAAATGTAAGTCCTGGTCCCTCTGCTTAATTTCAAACCCGTAAGTATTCTTTCAGAGTAATAACTGATATTTCAAAAGTAGGTAAAATGTCTCAGGAACCTGGAAACACCTAAAGAAAGGAGGTGAAACTTCAGTTAGGGCAGGGGTCCTCAATTTTTTTTCTGTAAAGGACCAGATAATAAATATTTTAGGCTTTGCAGGTTATATGATCTCTGTTGCCACTATTTAACTCTGCTGTTATAGTGCAAAAGTAGCCACAGACAATAGGTAAACAAATGAGCATGGCAATATTCCAAACACTGTTTATTTACAAGCTGGCAAGGGGCTTGATTTGGCCCATGGGACGTAGTGTTCTGACCCCTGAGTTAATAAAAGGGCAATAGGTGTTTCTGGCAAAGGGAACTATAGGAAAAAAGGCATGGAGGCATATGGCATTTTGGACAACTACAGTTTTTTAAATCTCTATATAGTACATGTTAGCTGTGTTTATGCCGAGTATCTGAATTCTGGTTTACATTGTGGTGTTTGAACACCAGCCTTCAATCAGTACAGATTTAATGCCAACAGTGTATTGTATATAAGAAGAAATTTTGGAGGAGGAATAGGATAGAGCAGATGGCTAAAAAATATTTGTAAAGCAATATTGTATAAGCCCAAACTTCATGTTTCTGGTTGCTTGGGTACCATGTGACTAATCCTCTTACGCTTTCTCATTCAGGCATCTTGGACTGAGGTAGCGCAAATATTTTCTGAACTCCCATCCCTGCTTGGACTTAATTTAGTTATGTGGTTCCAACTTTAATTGTAAATCGCTAAGGAACAAGAAAAGTCCTAATTAATAATAAAAAAAAGATGTAAACTACCCCCTGAAGGGTGAGAGAAGGATAGGACAAACTGCTTGATTTTCCCTGTCTGCTAATGCAACACTTCATTCCTGAGTTATGTGACTTCATGTTTTCTATAAGAAGTTTTAAAACAGTGATAAAACCATTCATAGTTCCTCCCCAAAGCACAGCTAGTTTGTATTTTTATATGGTGCCTTCCACATGCACATATTATTTTGATTTCCCCATTTATCCCATCTAAGATAGCTCTACTCTTGTCTGTCATTTTCTGTTCTCTTACCCTACTTTATTTCTCTTGTTAGCTTTAACTTCCTTCTGAAAAATACTTGTCTGTTTGTTATTGTCTCTTTCCAGCTAGACTCCAAGGAGTCAGGGGTTTGATCTATCTTATTTATTGCTAATACTGCAGCACCAAAAGTGCCTTATACATATTAGGTACTCAATAAATAAATTTTTGATTGAATGAATATACAGTGGTATATTCAGAGTATATAGAGTCTAGTATATAGTGGTCATGGAGTTCAAGTTAAGGGTTTATAAGGCTGGTTTAAAAAAACTCCGGATAGTGTGAACAAGGGACATTTTGTCCCTTGCCTCCCTGGCTAGGGCATAGACTAGCCTTATAACTTCATTGTGGTTGCCACTTTCTAGTTCCCATTTAAAAGTGAAAAATAAAACAGAGATAAAATAAGCTAGAATGGGTATTCAGTAAAAGGGGGGAGGTAATGCAAGTAGCTATAGGAAAATCCCAAAGACTCAGCCATAAGTAAACACTGCAAGCCAGGCAGTGTCCTTTGTCTAAATTAGAAATAACTGGGAAGAATAGAACATGTCCCATGTAGTCCACCAGGGACTGCCACAGGGGAGGTTCACTGCAGTTTTAACATCCCTTGTTAACTATCCTTTGTCTGCAGCTTCTGGGTTGTCTATCAGTTTACTCCCAGCAGAGGCTCAGCTTCCAGATCAGTATTATATGGTTTTTACCACATTGGGGCAGAGGAGGCCTATCTTTAGGAAGTATTAGGTGTTCTTTTCTTTAAAGTGCAGCATCCAGATAGCACACACATAACCTTTGAGAGTCATTATTAGTTTTCCAAGAAGCATTTTTAAATGTCTTCTCAGCTTGTTGAGGTTTTCCTAAGAAGATCCATCACATTCTTTGTTTCCTTCACCTCCTCTAAAGTAGAGCTTATTTCATTAGCCTACAATCCTTTTCATTAATTTTCTTCATCTTAAGGTAGCTACAAGTCGTTTTTAAACAATGAGATGCTGCCTTTCTCTTTATTTAATCTGAAAGAAGGTAAACTTTATTGATCTTCAAAATGTTGTCTTTAAGTTACCAAATAGGAATGAAGAAACAGTTTCTCATTCTCTATTATATGGTCATCAAGAATGTAAACAATTATCTCACAGTCACATCTCCATACTTTAAAAAACCCACAGAAAGTATGTCAAGCACAGTACATTTGTTTATGTTGGTCAGTGGATATATGGGTGGTGGGTGCTTTTCTAATTAAAGTAATTTTAGTATCTTAATACCGATAAGATAATAGTATTTCTTTCTGAAACTGTGCCTTTTTTTTTTTTAAGGTGGTCAAGGAGCTGGTCCTCCTCAAAACCAGATGCAGGTGTCCCATGGGCCACCAAATATGATGCAGCCCAGCCTCATGGGAATTCATGGCAACATGAACAACCAGCAGGCTGGTAGTTCTGGGGTTCCTCAGGTGAACCTGGGCAACATGCAAGGCCAGCCCCAGCAGGGCCCACCATCTCAGCTGATGAGCATGCACCAGCAGATCGTGCCCTCCCAGGGGCAGATGGTCCAGCAACAAGGAACCTTGAACCCTCAGAACCCTATGATCCTTTCAAGGGCCCAGCTTATGCCACAGGGCCAGATGATGGTGAACCCTCAGAGCCAAAATCTTGGGCCCTCGCCCCAAAGGATGACCCCACCCAAGCAGATGCTTCCCCAGCAGGGCGCACAAATGATGGCGCCACATAACCAGATGATGGGGCCTCAGGGCCAAGTATTGCTCCAACAGAACCCAATGATAGAACAGATCATGACCAATCAGATGCAGGGGAATAAGCAACAGTTTAACACTCAGAACCAATCCAATGTCATGCCGGGACCAGCACAGATAATGAGGGGACCAACTCCAAACATGCAAGGAAACATGGTGCAGTTTACGGGACAGATGTCAGGACAGATGCTGCCCCAGCAAGGGCCTGTGAACAACAGTCCATCTCAGGTTATGGGGATCCAGGGGCAGGTCTTGCGGCCACCAGGGCCCAGTCCACACATGGCCCAGCAGCATGGTGATCCTGCTACTACAGCAAATAATGATGTCAGCTTGTCTCAGATGATGCCAGACGTTAGCATGCAACAAACCAACATCGTCCCCCCCCACGTGCAGGCCATGCAGGGAAACAGTGCCTCGGGAAACCACTTCTCAGGCCATGGGATGCCTTTCAATGCACCTTTCAGTGGAGCACCCAATGGAAATCAGATGTCCTGTGGTCAGAATCCAGGCTTCCCGGTCAATAAGGATGTCACGCTAACAAGCCCATTGTTGGTCAACTTATTGCAGAGTGACATCTCTGCAGGCCATTTTGGGGTAAACAATAAACAAAATAATACCAACGCAAATAAACCGAAGAAGAAGAAACCCCCTCGGAAGAAGAAAAATAGTCAGCAGGATCTAAAGTAGGTTGTTATAGTTTTGGCTCAAATGTTATTCATTTATTTCTATGTGGACAACATTTTTGGATGGAAAATTTTAAACATATATAAAGTTACAATAGTATAATGCTATCCACCTGGTTTAATAATTATCAACTCATAGCCTATCTTGCCTTCACGCAGGCTGTCACTGTTATCCTCTTAATTATGTTAAAGCAAATTCACTTTAAATATTTCAATATGTACCTCTGAAAGATAAGAACAGTTTGTTTTTTTGAGAGCACACAATACCATTAGTATAGCTAGAAAAATTCTTACTTCGTATTCTCACATTTCCAGACAGTGTTCAAATTTCCCTGATTATCTCAAATTAACTTTTTTTACAGTTTGTGCAAATAAGGATCCAAACAAGGTTTATACATTGCAATTGACTGATATATGTCTCTTATGTCTGTAGTCTCAGGGGGGTTGTGGCACTGAGAGCCTGAATAGTAGCCAGTGCTACCACAGTGCAACTCCGCAAAGCGCTTCAGGCTTATAGTGGCCATTGGGGAACCAGAGAAGACAAAATGTGTTTTGGAAATGAAAACTGCTGATAGAGACTCCCTGCTGTCTCTCAAATAGAAATGGTTTTTTGTACAGGTGCCTTTCCTTTAAAGGCTCTTTATCATCCCTAGAAGCTTAAAACCTCATGCTCAGATGATTGGATCTTTTAAATCAGTTACCCTTTCAGTAAAGGTTCTCCAGGTGAGTTCTTTTGCAAGATCACAGCAGGAAGGGCAATTAAATATTTCATTTCCTGAAGCTAAGTGTTAATTTAAGTCATGTTTTGGGCTTTGATAAAATATTTCCAGAAGGAGTATTGATTGAACTGGATTTTCTGCCTTTAATCATAAAACTGGAATTCAGAGACATTTATTAACAGAGAATAGTAACTAATGAATGTAAAAGGGGTTAATTGAAATAAATTGCTACAACTATAGAAAAGAATAGGGGAGCTTTAGTTAAGCAAGCATAAATGTTCAAAACAAAACCAACTACCTTTCTCCCAGCCTTCCCACAACATTTCTTTGATTGTACTCTAATATTATATCATACTCAGTTACTGCTTCTTGAATCTTATACATTAAAAGTCAATAATTATTATTAACCACCTATAATGTCCTGAATTTAGACTGAATAAGCCCTTTAATTATCTAATTTTTCCAGTAGCTCTTTCTAAGTTAAATTCTTTGCCATCAACCTGTGGGAATAACATTTTTCGTGGTGATATGCATTCCTCCCAGTAGTTTAGGAGTATAATTGCAAGGTTATTCAGTTACCGTTAGTATGTATTTTTGCTGTCTTCCCTAACCTTGAGGGAGATTGCTTACTTGTTGAGGCTACAAATTGTTTAAAGGGCCTTATATAGTATCAAGGCTTGTAGGAAAGGGAGAGAGTAGGTTTGATAGGAAGAGCACCTGCTCCTAGCTCTACCACTAGTTCACTGTGGAACCTGTGGCATATCTCTTACACCTCTCTGGGTCTTTGTTTTCTCATCCATAACATGAGGTGGCTGCACCAGATATCTGAGATTTTTTTTAGCAGTATAGTTCTTGAAAGTAAAGAATACCACAGAATCCTTGCCTATAATTTGAAGTGAGAGGGAAGTCATATAAGGAGCAAATCGATATAGGCATCTGGATGTGCTAAGGACCTGCTTCAGGTTCTAAATTTCCCTGTGGTATGGCTTTTTAAATGGATTAAGGTAAGGCTTATGAAACTACATAGAAAATGATGAGATAAAATACTGTCTAAAAGTAGGTGACCAAGATTAGGGCAAAGGGAAACTAAAGGTAGGAAAGAAAGGTGTAGCTAGGAGTAAGATTACAAACAAAATGAGGGATGTGAGCATTCTGGTTCTTTGGGAATATGGCTGTTAGATAATGTTTTCTTCCTTTTTCTTCCCCACTAAAAATTCTAAGATGCACCCAGGTAAAAATGAAAGCTTTGGGGTTGTCTGCAAATACTTATTCTGCAACAAAATTAATTAGGTTTTTCTGGTATTCTCCATCTTTCTTTGTTCTCTGAATACCATTTTCATCAGGCAACCTACAACTTCTTGCAAAGTGTTGTGAATTGTTGGAGCCATCACTGTAACATCCACAAGAAAGAAACAGTCTAGACTCCCTGGTTGAATTTGATAGCTACACCAAAGATAGTGTGGTTTCACGGAAACAGTGCTTTATAATATTGATAGCCCAAACTGTGATCAGATCTTAAAACATCTAAGGGATGGATGATTACATGAAAATCATTGTATCAGAAATTTGTAAAAAACACTTTGAATAAATAGCCATGCTATTAGATTAAGTGGATTTCAACATTTAATGAAATTTCTAGATTATTTTTATGCCAAATATTGAATATTTTATCAAACTAGAGAGATGTAAGTAATGGTAAGATGAGAATGCAAGTAGATTTTAGTTCTTCAGAAATAGGGGAGGGGTTAAGCTAAGTTTTGGTGTGTAAACTATACAACTATACAACTGCTCTCAAATGTGTAATTTATTTTTTAGCACCCCAGATACTCGCCCAGCTGGTCTGGAGGAGGCCGATCAGCAGCCATTGCCTGGAGAACAAGGAATTAACTTGGACAGCTCAGGCCCTAAACTGCCAGAATTTTCAAACCGACCACCAGGTGATAAAATGTTAGCTAAAGATTATACACTTGTCATTGTTTATACGCATTATAAAGCTTCTCTTCAAGGATACAGT
The DNA here is from genome assembly GCF_021613505.1 of Equus quagga. NCBI lineage: Eukaryota > Metazoa > Chordata > Mammalia > Perissodactyla > Equidae > Equus > Equus quagga. Next base: position 87,605,648 of record NC_060278.1, on the reverse strand, counting down.
GGTATTTTATTTTGTTTCCTAACAAGGCTACTTTAGCAATTTAATGTGTCTAATATTTGGAAACTTTGCCTTGATATTGTTAAAAATTTTAAATATAACTTCTGAAGGGATGTATGTGTGTGTGTGTGTATATATATGTATACATATATATATATATTCTGCTCAAATTAGTCTTCCTTACTTTAAGTCCTCATAAAATCAGACTGAAATGTCAAATGCCTCTTTATTCTTATCAGTATCAAGGTTCTTGTTGGTATCAAAATGGAATAAGATTAAATGGAAAGATGCTTTCGCTCTAATCCTGCTTGCCTGCCTTACCTGCAGCCTTTCCTACTGGGGCTTTCTCAAAGCAGAAAACAGGGTATAAATAATATTTTTTTTTAAAAGTTTTATTATGAATCTTTAAACATAAAAAATACATAAAGAATCATAAAAGACACACTCATGTACCTACCACCCAGTTTAATAATAAATAGGACCAATATTGTTGAAGCTCCCTATGTTGTACTCCTCTCTGATTATAAAATAATATTATCCTCTAAGTGTTGAAAAATTATATTGGGAAGGAAAAAGCTCCTAAAATTCATTCATTCCACCCTAGGTATTATAGAACTAAGGCCAGGTGCCACAATGTCTCTATACCAGGTTACTCTTGGCCTGAGCCAAGATTTGTAACCTTATTCACCTGTGACACAGTTCAAGACACACAAGCCTGTCACAGTTAGGCCACTTTCCCCTGTGTGTATAAAGTATTATGTTTTGTTTCTTCCTCACAAGTTATTCCACCTCCTTTTTGGCATGTAAGTGAGAGTGATGTTATTTTAGGGATAAACTTTAATCCACCCTTAATTTGTGTATTTTAAAAGTGAATCAAAAAAAAAAAAACGGTAAACCCATCATGATGTCAGTACTTTGTGTTATTTTAAAAATTGTTCGGGCACACTACAGTTCCTATCAGTGAGTTGGCAGCAGTGCAATTGAGGCTGGGAGGTCACCAGTCTCTGGTGGGTATGTCCGGAAGGCATTATGAACTGGGAGGTACCTTCTTCACTCCGACACATCTGAATTTTTCTTATATGAATCCCAGGGGCCCTTGCACATTATTGCTTCCTTTCTGCAGTTTGCAAACTGGGAGCCTGCAGGCTGAATTTGGCCTATAATGTGTTTGAATTGTCATGCAGTGTCTTAAACCAAACAAAAACCTGAACTTAAATGCCTTTGGACAGAGCATCCACTACAGTTTGGCTATGTCCACAGGACTACTACTGTCTTATACCAGCCCACTTCTCTTCTTCGCTACCAGCCTGGCCCCTGAAGGCTTATGAGTTTGCATCCCTTGATTAATAAATTTGTTTTTTCATAATGTTATAGGCACTGTGTGTGTCCTGGCTCTCCCTTACCACCATTCTGTCACGGTAACCCCAGTCTGTCTTCTTATCATTAGTGCCCTTTGGACCGCTACCTCCAGCTTCTGGAACCTTTATGGCAACCATGCCTTTAACTGTTACTTTCAAAAGGTTGCTGTAATGTCTATTCTGCTCTCTTTGGTATCTTTTATCTTTAAAACTTTTCTAATGTACTTTTCATGCAACGATGGAATAAATCTAGTTTATAAAATTGTATCCCAGCTATATGCCCACTTTTTCCTACTGAACCACCTTTATTCTTGGTTAATTTAATGATCTTTCCATCCTTTCCACTGATTGTATAAGGTTTGAGTTCTAAAATGCCAAGTAAAATCTTCACAAAAGAAAGAATCATTTGAGATGTTGCCTTCTGCAAATCTGTAAGATATTGTCCCTCAGAGTTCTTTTACTGAAATTATTTTTTATTCCTGAGGGCTCTGCTTCTGGCTTACTTATTCTCCAACTGTGGATTCATAGAAAATATTTATCCAAATACAATTTTACATGTAAGAAAGTAAATGGAAATTAATATCCATAAAAACTTCGGTGTATCCATAAAAACTTCATTTTATTTACAATGTGTACATCAGCTCATTAGCTCCTACTATTTATTAAACTGGTTTACATTGGAGAGGCAGTTTAATTCAATTGGGTTCCCTCAAGCTGAATGCAGGTGATGCATCCAGTTGCATCCCCTGAAGGATGCAGCATGGTGTGTGTAGCCAATGGATTGGAGTAATTTTAAATCTCTCTTTCTTAAGGAATTAAACCCTAGAATTTATTTTTTACTTCTGTTGAAAGAATAAAAAGCCTATCTTCAATGCTCGTGTTTTCAACAAAACCAAGTCTTAAAAAAATTAATCTTTGCTAACAGAAAAAGTGAATCCTAAATGCTTTACTTCATTCACGAGTACAGTGAAATATTTATTATGCCTGAATGAGACCCCAGTGCTGGGTGGTCAGTTTCTTGCTGGTGATGGAGTTTTTCTCATTTCATCTGAACCTTTGGCTGGTATAAACTTGGCCATTTTCAGTACATAGCACAGTGTCTATCTGTTAGAGTCTTAGCACAGTAATATCTCATTCAGACCCTGAAGACTGAGGAGCTCCAGGTTCTTGATGCTTTGCTTTTTGCTTCCTCAAGCAGTTTTTGCTTAAGCATCTGCTTATGTCAAATAATGAGGGGCTGCCCCTTCCCCCCTGGGAGCAGGCATGCCTGAGCTGTTTGTGCACAGTCTGTGCCACCTAGATGAGTATTGCTTGGCTATACTCTAAAGGTAGCAAAGCTTTTTTGCTGAAAATCTAACTTCCCTGATTTTGGGGGCTCGTTTTAGGTTATCCTTCTCAACCAGTTGAACAGAGGCCACATCAGCAGATGCCTCCTCAGCTCATGCAGCATGTGGCACCCCCACCACAGCCACCACAGCAGCAACCACAACCACAACTGCCACCGCAGCAGCAGCAGCCACCACCTCCCAATCAACCACAGTCTCAGCAGCAGCAACAACAGCAGCAGCAGCAACAAATGATGATGATGCTTATGATGCAACAGGACCCCAAATCAGTTAGGCTTCCAGTCTCCCAAAATGTTCATCCCCCAAGGGGCCCCCTGAACCCAGATTCCCAAAGAATGCCCATGCAACAGAGTGGCAGTGTGCCTGTCATGGTCAGTTTGCAAGCACCTGCCTCTGTGCCGCCGTCACCTGATAAACAAAGAATGCCAATGCCTGTGAATACTCCTTTGGGAAGCAATTCAAGGAAAATGATATACCAAGAGAACCCCCAGAATCCTTCCAGCTCACCACTGGGAGAGATGTCCTCACTCCCTGAAGCGAGTGGCAGTGAAGTACCATCTGTGTCAGGAGGCCCAAATAACATGCCTTCACATTTAGTGGTTTCCCAGAATCAGTTAATGATGACAGGGCCAAAACCTGGACCATCACCCCTTTCAGCAACTCAAGGTGCAACTCCCCAGCAACCCTCTGTAAATTCTCTGCCCAGCTCTCATGGCCACCACTTTCCAAATGTGGCTGCTCCAACCCAAACATCTAGGCCTAAAACACCAAACAGAGCCAGCCCCAGGCCCTATTATCCTCAGACACCTAACAACCGCCCACCCAGCACAGAACCTTCAGAAATCAGTCTATCACCAGAAAGACTCAATGCCTCCATAGCAGGACTCTTCCCCCCACAGATTAATATTCCTTTACCTCCTAGGCCAAATTTAAACAGAGGCTTTGATCAACAGGGCTTAAATCCAACAACCTTGAAGGCCATCGGGCAAGCACCTTCAAATCTTACCATGAATAATCCTTCCAATTTTGCTGCCCCACAAACTCACAAATTAGATTCTGTGGTGGTGAATTCCGGAAAGCAGTCTAATACTGGAGCAACAAAACGGGCAAGTCCAAGCAACAGTCGCAGGTCTAGTCCTGGTTCCAGTAGGAAAACTACCCCAAGTCCTGGGAGACAAAATTCAAAAGCCCCTAAACTTACCCTGGCCTCTCAAACAAATGCAGCCCTGTTGCAGAACGTGGAGTTGCCAAGAAACGTATTGGTCAGTCCTACTCCCTTGGCCAATCCCCCTGTACCTGGGAGCTTCCCTAACAACTGTGGGCTGAATCCTCAGAATCCTACCATGCCTGTGGCTGCAGTGGGAGGTGTTCTCGAGGATAACAAGGAGAGCTTGAATGTGCCTCAGGACAGCGATTGCCAGAATTCCCAGGGTAGGAAGGAGCAGGTAAACATTGAGCTAAAAGCAGTCCCTGCTCAAGAAGTTAAAATGGTTATCCCTGAAGATCAATCCAAAAAGGATCAACCTTCGGATCCTAACAAACTTACAGGTGTCGAAGAGAACAAAAATTTGGTGTCTCCTGCTATGAGGGAAGCACCAACATCGTTAAGTCAACTTCTTGACAACTCCGGAGCTCCTAATGTGACCATTAAACCTCCTGGGCTTACAGATTTGGAAGTAACACCTCCAATAGTTTCTGGGGAAGACCTGAAAAAAGCATCTGTCATTCCCACACTGCAGGATCCGTCTTCTTCTAAAGAACCCTCTAATTCCCTAAATTTACCTCACAGTAATGAGCCGTGTTCAACCCTTGTGCATCCAGAATTGAGTGAGGTCAGTTCTAATGTTGCACCAAGCATCCCTCCAGTAATGCCAAGACCTGTCAGCTCTTCCTCCATTTCTACTCCCTTGCCCCCAAATCAGATAACTGTTTTCGTAACTTCCAATCCCATCACAACTTCAGCTAACACATCAGCAGCTCTGCCAACTCACCTGCAGTCTGCATTAATGTCAACAGTCGTCACAATGCCCAATGTGGGTAGCAAGGTTATGGTTTCTGAGGGACAGTCAGCTGCTCAGTCTAATGCCCGGCCTCAGTTTATTACACCTGTCTTTATCAATTCATCCTCAATAATTCAGGTAATGAAAGGATCACAGCCAAGCACAATTCCTGCAGCCCCACTGACAACCAGCTCTGGCTTGATGCCTCCCTCTGTTGCAGTTGTTGGCCCTTTACACATACCTCAGAACATAAAGTTTTCTTCTGCTCCTGTACCACCTAATGTCCCCTCCAGTAGTCCTGCTCCAAACATACAGACAGGTCGACCCTTGGTCCTTAATTCACGAGCCACCCCTGTCCAGCTTCCTTCCCCTCCTTGTACAACTTCTCCAGTTGTCCCTCCTCATCCCCCTGTCCAGCAAGTGAAAGAATTGAATCCAGATGAGGTCAGTCCTCAGGTGAGCACCTCAGCAGATCAGAGCACTCTGCCCTCTTCACAGTCAACCACAATGGTTTCTCCCCTTTTGACTAATAGTCCAGGCTCCTCTGTCAACCGGCGAAGCCCAGTCTCATCTAGTAAGGGCAAAGGAAAAGTGGACAAAATCGGCCAGATTTTGCTGACCAAGGCGTGTAAGAAAGTTACAGGCTCTCTTGAGAAAGGGGAAGAGCAATATGGTGCAGATGGAGAGACTGAAGGCCAAGGGCTAGAGACCACAGCTCCAGGGCTCATGGGAACAGAGCAATTATCCACAGAGCTGGACAGTAAAACCCCAACGCCCCCAGCACCCACTCTGCTAAAAATGACCTCTAGCCCTGTGGGCCCGGGCTCCACCTCAGCAGGACCCAGCTTACCTGGCGGTACTCTCCCCACCAGTGTACGCTCAATAGTAACCACTCTGGTACCCTCTGAGCTCATCTCCGCGGCGCCGACCACAAAAAACAATCATGTTGGCATAGCATCTGAGCCACTTGCGGGTGGCCTAGTGGAGGAGAAGGTGGGATCCCATCCAGAGCTTCTGCCCAGCATAGGTATGTACTCGGGGCCTGGCATCATCTCCTAATGTCAGTTTTTTGATGACCTATCCCACAAGAGAAAGCATGGCTCCTTTTCTACTTGGAGGAAGAAGAATGGGCTAAATGGCAATAGTGGTGGTTTTGTTTATTGGAAGTACGCTGGGAAATATACTTTTAAAATCTCATGTTAAGTTTACATTCATTAACATGGTTCTCTCTCAGGTCCTGAAGTGATACACCTTTCATTTATATAAAGTTTTTCATTTTACAAGTAAGCATTTTTACATATGTTATTTTGCATCATCTTCATACCAACCATATCAGGTAGCCCTAACCCCATTCTATGGGTGAGAAGATTGAAGCTCAGAGAAGTTCAGTATTTGTTCAAAGTCTATACTATGAACCTACAGTTTGACATTGTCTCTTAAATGTGAACAGCAGCTTCTGCAGGTTCTCCTCACCATGACAAAGACTTGCTCTCAACAGTTCAGAGCAGGGTTCTCATAGCCCCTTCCTCATTGTACTCTATCCCAGGGACTCTTCCATACTGACTGGCTACTCCAGAGGAGAGCTTTCCAGAAAACCAGGTTTCATGATAATAGACACTGGAGGAGCAAAGTGGTTGAGAGACAGATAGACTTGGGTTGGTATCACAGCACCAGCATTTACCAGCTATATGGGCTTAGGCAAGTTACTTAGCTACTCCAAACTTCACTTTCCTCCTTTGTAATATGAGTTCAATAGTGGTTGTAAGAATTCAATAAGATAATGCATATAACATGCTTAGCACAGGACTAGAATGTTGTAATCGTTCAACAAATGGTAAAAGTTTGTTATTACCAGTTTCTTTTTGATGCAGTCTTTCTGTGAATTACACCATTCCATTCATGTATGTGTGGTTCAGATTGTTTCCTTGTACTGTTAAGGTGGGCTACTGATGGAGCGTAGGTGTCCTTACTCCTCCCTTCCTTCCCTTACGCCTTCACACTCACGTTCTTCCTTCTGTGAGGCTTAAATGGTACAGAAGTTCTGTTTCCCTAGAATGGGATCAGTCACACACTGCCAAAGCTGGGAAGGACCTTTGCTATATCCTAGGCCAGCTAATAGTGCCTATCTTGTTTATGCAGCTAAAATGCTTCCAATGCCTACCACTGAGTGGTAAGCACCCAGGAGGAGGGGCAGAAAGAACACAAGCTTCAGGGTAAGATCAGAGTTCAAATTCTAGCTCCACTGGTTATCAATCACAGTTGGATAAAGTCTTTAACCTCTCATAAGCCATGTACTTCACCTGTAAAATGGAGATTGTAATTCCTATCTCCCAGAATTTATATGAAGATTCAGTGAGCGAGCTTACCGTAAAGTGGCCACACACTGCCTCACACAGAACTCTGGAAAGGTTAATTTCCCTTCTCTCTGCCTCTTCACTTGAATGCTAGAGATACAGGAAGGGATAAAGGCCCTCAAGGAGTTCGCTGCCCTTGCAGCAGACAGGCTTCACAGAGCTGGGTGCTTTAGGTTTGTTGTTCCAGTTGTGTTGATGTAGGTGAGCCCTAAGAATTAAAAAGAAACCTGATGTGACTAAAATAATACTCTCTGCTATTAAATGTTTCCACTCTACTTCCTTTCAGAGAACCTTCCCCTCAGGTACCAAGAGAAAAATGACGAAGCAATTCAAAAATATTTTTTTCTGGATATATATAATCCTAGAGAAATATGTGAGACTTGGGGAGATGAACCAACAGTTGGAAAAAATTCTCAGTTTTAGTTAAGATAATTCCATTCTTTTTCAAGGGCTGCTGTACTTTTACCTTGAAAATGTGAAAAACCAGTACTGGAGTTAAAAAAAGTAGAAGTTAAATATCATTTTACGCTTTATCAGATATGCATCCAAAATAAATTCTTAACACAAATGAATTATTGACTACACATGGAGAGAAACCTACAAAATTCATAGTCTCCTCAAGAGGGTAAAACTTACTTTTGCACAGTTGATTTAGCATGTTAGACTGAAGTGTCAAGATGGGAGGACATACCCTTGAGTGATTGTGGCATATCTGTGTCCTTAATCCTTACTGTGTGATCCATTAAGTTTCCATTCTGGAGTACATTGTGTATTCTATTCCATTCCTCTTCAAGGGCCTAAGTTCTCTCTGTCCTTCAAAGCCTAATTCTGATGTTTCTCCCTTTAATGTACCTTCAGATTTCTTAACCTAGAATTGTTCTCCCTTGTTTTGGAGTGCTGTAACACTTGCTACCTTACGAATCTCCTTCATATAACATCACAGTGCACTCCAGTGTAACATATGTGTTATACCATATCTTATCTTTAATACTAGACTGAGTTCCTGATGGGAAAGAAGGATGTAATTTGATCTCTAAGGGTGCTTGGCACAGTGCCTTGTCCCTAGTAAGTGCCTTACCCCTTGGTAACTGTTTGTTAAGTAACATATTGAATTTATTTATTCATTAAGTATGAATTATATACCTGCTTTATGTCCATCACTCTTGCCAGGTGCTGTAGAAAAGTACAAAATAAAGTATGCTTCATTTTAGGTCTCAAGGACTAGTCTTTGGAGGGATGAGACATAGTTTTTTAAACGCTAAGGTCAACTGTGTAATTGTTCCTCCAAAAGTGGTTTGGGTTGCCTACTAAGGTATGCTTTGGGATTTTTTAGAGTACTGGACAGCACTTGACCCCAAGAAGCAAAAATTACAGGTGCTGTTGTCCTCATGGCTACCTCCTTCCTTGATTTTTGTACACACAAAAAGGAGAAACAAGTATCCCTAGTGGTATTCTTTCTCACTAAGTGTTATAATAGATAATTTTTAAATCAAAAGTTTTGAAATGTACTTTCAAAGCCAAATTTAAGTACTACTCTTTAAGAGTATGTGTATTTCACCAGTTACTTAGCCCTTGATTCAGTCAATGCTTTCTGTTTTGTTTAGAAAAGAAAGTAAAAGGCCTGTATTTTTTTTCTTGTCTTAGCCCCTTCACAGAGTTTAGTCCCAAAGGAAACTCCAGCTACAGCACTGCAGGGGTCTGTTGCCAGACCAGGTAAGGCACACTTTAGAAAAACTTCTCGGAGTGGAATGGGTTAAATGTGAAGGAACTACTGCTGTCCTCAGTGTGCCGGGAAGTGGCTGAAACCATCTTACCTATTTGCTTCAGCGCAGACTTCAGTTGAGTGGCAGAGCTTGTGCAGTACTATTTGAGGTTATTTTCCCCCTGACTGGCTTGCTTCTTACGCATTCCTAGTGTCAGCCAGGGAACTCAAGAAGGGCATCTCGGTGCCCATTGTCTGTCTACCACCCAGCCGTGGATGGTTTCCATTGCAGAGTTTGCCCTGTTCCATGACCCTGGCACCCATAGCTGGCAGCTGACTGACTAGTATATGATAACTCACTGGAGTGGCAAGAGTTACTGCACCAAGATAATAATTGCATTATGACAGGAGTGGAGGCTTGTTCTGAGAACCTCTGCTACAGTGAGGCAGCTGTCCCTCCAGGGAGTTAGAGTCATTTCAGTCATCTCTGGATGGCATTCAGTTTCTTCCCATGACCAAGATATTGTAAATAGCACTAGGGATGGTGTTTCTGAAAGATGGAGTCCATGGTAATCTGACAAGTAACTGCTGTAGGATGCTGGGTCAGCTCTGAGCACATGAGGATCTTGATGGCAATAACAGCACACTGCCTTCATAAATTAAACTGCTAAAGCAGATAAATATCATAGATATGTTACAGTTTAGTCTTGCCTGGCTCTTTGTCATTGTAGGTCATTGAAGGGTACAAAAAAAAAGCAAGGCATGACTGCTTTCCACAAGGAAGTCAGAATCTCACTGACAGTACAATTCACACACTTGACAAAATTAGTAAGAAAAAAACCAACAGTACAACCGTATTTAATTTTGTGAGTCTAAGCCATAAAAGTAAGGTATAACTTGTGATTATTTTAAAACCTGCTTCAGGATGCTGTGTCCTGTGTGATGGATAGTACTTTCCACGACACATTTTTTGGGTAAAAACAGTCCTCCGGAAAAAATGGATAAGCAAAAACCATTTCAGCTACCCAGATTCTTCCTTTGCTACCAACTGCTCACATGATGCCTGACATCGTGCTAGTATCTGAGAAGGGGAGCATGGAGCAAATTATTCAGAGAAAGGATCAGATGGTAAAACTCATTTTTGGTGAGAAAAGGAACAACTAGAAGGGGGAGTGGAATTCCATTTCCTGCCCCAGCTCCTTTCTCCAGAAAATGGGCTTTACCATCTCATATGTCCTCCTTCTCAGCATAGTTGGCCGAAGAGTCCTGTTCCTTTAAAAAGTTTGGCTTAAGTGAATCTCCTTAAAATACCCCCTACGTCACTAATTGCCCTCACCAAATTCCTTTATACGAATTAGCTGTGATAGTGTTAAAATTTTCAAAAGCATTGAATTTTGTTCAAAAGAGCAAACTAATCAAGATTTTTTTGTTATCAGTCTCTTTTGACTTGAGCCCTTTTCATGTTTGAGCACATATTACCTGAGTTTCTTTGTTCCAGCAGAGCCAGCAAGGCAGCAGAGACTCAGTGAGCTGGTATCTGTTTCTTGCGAAGGGGTTTCCAGGTTTTATGAGTTAGATATGGGAAGCTAAATAGCAAGTGAGAAGCAAGTATTCTCTTCTGCCGGCATCTTACATTGAAGGCAGAGTGGTCCAGCCTCCTCACAGGAAGGCTGCATCAATGTGCGCATCATAGCAATAATAATAATAGCTAACATTGAGTTCCTACTGAGCATCAGGTGCTGTACTAATTTTTTTTTTTTTAAGATTTTATTTTTCCTTTTTCTCCCCAAAGGCTCCCAGCACATAGTTGTGTATTTTTAGTTGTGGGTCCCTCTAGTTGTGGCATGTTGGATGCCGCCTCAGCATGGCTAGATGAGCAGTGCCATGTCCGCGCCCAGGACTCGAACTGGTGAAACCCTGGGTCGCCGAAGCAGAACGCGCGAACCCAACCACTCAGCCACAGGGCTGGCCCCTGTGCTAAATTTTTTATGTTATTTTGCTTAATCTTCTTAACTTCGAAGTGGGTAAAGTGGTTATCCCCATTTTTTAGATGCAGCTTTGAGCACAGATAGGTCAAGTAATTTCCCCAAGGTCACCTGACTAACAATGAGGTCAAACTTTTAACCAAGACACTCTGACTTCACTGCCTTCAAGGAGGTTACTGTGTAATCAGTAGGGTAGGTTAGACATGTACACTGAGTCTAAGGTGTTGAATTCCCTAAAAGTGGGGACAGGTACAGGCACAGGGCTGTGGTAGACCAGAGGCAGGAGAGATCACTGCTATCTGGTGCATCAGGGAAGGTCTTTTGGAAAAGATGGAACTACCTAAAGATATATAATGGAGGAAGAAGATTTTTTCTGTTGTTGCTGAGAAAGAAGTGCCTAGTAAACCCATAGGATGCTCATCTAAGCAAAACCCTGCTAGACAAATTACTGAGATTTTGCTTTCTTAGACGGCATTGCTGGGAAGTTGCAAAAGAGAGAACATAACAGGGTCTGTAGGCGACATCTCAAAGCAAAGCAGTCTGCCCTCTAAAACTTAATGAGGAAGTCCTTCGGAGGAGAATGCATCCTAAATATATGTTTAAGACATGTTTGAAGATTACTGTCTTTAAAAAAATAATGTCAAGAGGGTGGAGATATTCTAAGAATGAAAACAATCTCTTCTATATGAGAGGAAGAGGTTTATTTTACTAACCTAGTTATAGCTGGGTGAAATATGAACCAGGCAGTGTGAATTTAGTTCTGTTGATCCAAACAGGATTGTTTCACAGTGCAGAGTAGAAATAAAAATAGACTGAGTAAGTGTCTTATGCCCCAGACAACTGAGTTGTGTCCGTGCCAACTCTGTCTCTATACCATGTAGGGTGAGGATCTTCCTGGGTATGGAGACACGTTAACCTAAATAGGGCATTCAGAATTTGTGTAGACACCGAGCTTCTTCCTGTGGACCTATACACCAGAAGCTCCCACATCTCATTTCTGTCCTTTGTATTTTTTACAGAACTCGAGGCAAATGCTGCCATAGTCTCTGGACAAAGGTAAGATGATCATTTCTGCAGAATTAGCATGAATACGGCATAAGCCTATTTGAAGAGTGTCAGCTTTCTCAGCCTTTAAACCTCTCCTCACCTTGTCCTTTCCCTTCACTCTTTCTACCAGTCTGTTTTTCCTGCTGAAGCAGGGAGCTGTCATGAGTCCTAAGCCCTCAGAGGTAACATTTCTCAATAAAACTTGGTGGCTGAGTTTCTACCATTTTGTGGTGGTTTTGAAAACAATGAGATAACATGTTAAGCACTCAGTATAGTGAGAAAATAGTAAATGTTCAATATAGGAGCTGTTGCTCTTATTGTCATTAATAATAGTCCTTGCAATACCTTCTGAAGTGTATCTGTTTGATCCTCAAGGCAAGTGAGAGAGAAAGACAGGCAGGGTCTCATGCCAAAAACCACACCTTTTCTGTTATACTATGCTGCCCCACATAACCTAACAAAATATAAATAGAACTGTGGCTTCAACCTCATTTGCCCCAAGGAGAAGAGTAGTAGTATTTTCCAAAAGTCATTCCTTTTTTAGTGTAGGAATGCGCTAGATAACATTTTAAAGAATTTATCATATTTGTACATCAACTTAGTTTGTAAAATACCTTCACAGTCATTTTCTCATTTAATCCTCTTTCAACCCTGTGAGGTGGTAATAATAGCCAACGTTTATTTGAATGCTACTGCATGCCATGTACTGGCCTCCAAGTCCCCTGGATGTATTATGTCGTTTAATTTTCACAGTATCTATTAGGAAAGTAAATTCTGTCTTACAGATAAGGAACCTAAAGCTCAGAGAGGTTAACTAAATTGCCTAAAACCACAGATTTAATAAATAGTGAAGGTGAGATTCAAACCCAGACCATCTGACTCCAGAGCCCTTACACTTAACGTATTGTGGCACAAAAGATGGGGATTTATAGAACAAGAATCTGAAGCATGGAGGGGCTGGCCCTGTGGCGTAATAGTTAAGTACGGCACGTTCCACTTTGGCAGCCTGGGTTCACAGGTTCAGATCCCAGGTGCAGACCTACACCACTTGTCAGCCATGCTGTGGCTGCAACCCACATATAAAGTAGAGGAAGGTTGGCACAGGTGTTAGGTCAGGGCTAATCTTCCTCAGCAAAAATAAAATAAGAAAGCATAGAGAAAATTAAATATCATGGCCAGTAAATGCGTAGCTAAGACTTGACCCCTGTTCTTCTGACTCCAAATTCATTGTTATTCCTACTACACTACTCTGCCTGTCTAGTTTTATTTGGATTGGGCTAATATTTGAATTCATTTGCATTTCTCAAGCATATACAACTATGTGGCTAGAGAAGGAAGATAATCAGACCAAAAATACCCTGTGGGTGTTTGTTTCCAGACCTGCCTGAGCATTGACCATATAAATAGCAGGACAGTATTGCTGTGGCTTTTGTTTTGCCAGGAGAAAGAGGTACCTTCATTAGGAATCTTACTTCCTCAGAAGCTTTGACCATTTTCTGGGCTCCTAGCCAGAAAGCCATCCTCACCACCTCTAAAAGGATGTGTAAATCCCCCTGACTCGTAAATCCACCCCAGCTCCTGTCTCACCTCTCCTTGACTTGCCTTGGTTTATTGGGTATTTGGTAGACATAAAGCTAGGGTAATGAACAGTGTGGCCAAATTCCCAGCCATAGTGCCACTAGCAAAGGCTCCTCTGGCATGAGTGAGCAGTGGAGGAGTAGGGATAGTTGATAGTCAGGCCGTGGTTCATGCCCTTAAAGAGCTCACAATGTAGTGGAAGCACAAGATGTTAAAATAAAACATGCTGTACAGTCTGATGGGTGCTCTAGAACGCCAGATACAGACTGTGAACCCAAAAGACAGAAGAGACAACTCCACTTAGGGAGTGAGGTCATGGAAGACTTCCCAGAAGAGGCATCACTTTGACCAGTTGTTTTCTTGTTTTGTTGCGTTACTTTTGTTTCAGTTCCATGCCTTACAAGCAAGTTTAATCAGCTTCTTTTTTTCCTAATGATTTTAACATGCGTTTTTTGAACCATGAAAGTAGTAAGAAATTTATTAAAGAAAACTTGACTTCTCCAGCTTTTAGAGGCTTCCAACATTTTTTGGCTCATGGCCCACTTCATCTTCAAAACCAGCAATAGCTAGTCTAGTCTTTACTACATTGTTACCTCTCTAGAAATATCATCTGTAGATAAATACCATATGATTTCACTCGTGTGGAAGATAAAACAACAGCAACAAGAAACAAACACATAGACAGAGAATAAATTGGTAGTTACCAGAGGGAGAAGGAGAAGGGCAAAAGGGGTGAAAGGCCACATGTGTACAGTGACAGATGGCAACTAGACTTTGGGTGGTGAACATGATGTGGCCTACACAAAAGTTTATAATGATGTATACCTGAAATTTATATAATGTTATAAACCAATCTTACCTCACTAAAATTAAGTTTTAAAAAAAAGAAAACTTGAAATTCAGATCAGAGAATTACAAAGAAGAAAATTACTCACCAGTAAACCAGTATTCCTGTGACTCAACAATATTCACTGTGTATATTTTAGTTCATCTTCTTCTGGTCCTTTTCACAGAGCATATGTACAGATAGAGATGGAATGTTTTATATATAAACACTAGATACAGTGTTATATCTATATGTAAACACTGTACATTATACACATACATATATATCTCACACTCATTCATTTGTGGTTACATATACACTCATATATTGTAATGAAAATGGGATTATACTATTCATAATGTTGGTAACTTTTTTCCCCACAATGTATCATCAACAGTTTTTATCATTAAATACCCTTATGTAACATGATTTTTTTCATCACTGCATATGGATGTGCCACGATTTAGTTAACTTATCTACTATCGTTAAGCATTTAGGTCTGTCTTGATTAGTAAAAATAAAATGCTTTGACATCCTTGTGTGTAATTAGAGCTCTGTGAAAAGATTTGTTTTCTTAGGCACCTAGAAGTGAAATTGCTGAGCCAGAGGATCACACCACTGTTTCACAGCCTCAGCATTATTGATAGTTTGGATCAAATAATTCTTTTTTGGGGGTGGGGGAGGCTGTCTTATGCATTATGGAATGTTTAGTAGCTTCCCTGACCTCTACCCAAAAGATGCAAGTAGCATCCCTCACCCCTAGTCATGACAATCAAAACTGTCTCTGGATATTGCTAAATGTCCCCTACAAGGTAAAACTGCCTCCTGTTGAGAACCATTGGATTACACAGTTTACACTCCATCAGGAGTTTTTGCCCCTATGCCCTCAACAATACTGGATATTACCAGTTTAAATCTTTGCATACTAAAAAAAGGGGATCGAGGTAGGGGCAATCAATATACCCAGCAGTGTATTGTGAATATATTCCCATGTACGTTCTATAATGTGACTTGTATCATGCCATTATCTGACTATACCAGGCTCATAGTAAATGTCAGCATATGTTAGTAATTTCCTAGATTTTAGGTACTGTTTATTTTTGAATGGGAATATTATTATCTTAGGAAAACAGGTGAGGAAGTTTGGGAGTTTTGGTCCAAGTTCTTAATGTTTTCTACCTGTTTTCCCACAATTTCACCAGCGTTATGCTTTAGTATTTTATTTTTACTATTGAAACAAACTAGACTCACTTTTAAATTGTCAGTTATGTAGACAGTTAATTGTGCTCATTGTCCCAGGGTGGAATATTTTCTCTCCAGAATAACTATGTAGTTCTTAATCTGCTGCCTTATAAATGAAACTCTATCTGAAAAGCCCTTTTTTTGTGACTTGGTTCTCTCACCTCCTTGGATACTTTGTGCTTCCCTCTGTCAGCAGTGAGCCCAAAGAGATAATTGAAAAGTCAAAAACCCCAAGCCGAAGAAACTCCCGAACTGAAGAGCCAACTGCCGCTTCTGAAAGTGTGGAAAATGGACATCGTAAGCGATCCTCTCGGCCTGCTTCAGCCTCCAGCTCTACTAAAGGTTAGCAGTGGGATGTGGGTGCTATTTGTGGGTCAAATAGAAGAATAGGGTCCTTATCACAGCAGGAGAAGACGTGTTTCTGTGGTCAACTCTTTTTCCCATTCTCTATTCTTTTTAAACCCCCTGACCCTCTTTTCTTGCCTCTCTCTCAGCAGAGACTCTCACCTCTTCACAGAGAAAATAGAACTCCCTCAACTCTCACTACCAAGACATAAATCTACCAGTGTCCTCCTTTGCTCCCACTATAACAGAGCAGCTGTCCCTCTTCAAGTCTAAGGCCAGTTCCCCCACTTGTGCCTTTGATCCCACCTTCTGTGACCTTCTCAAGAACCTTACACTACCAGTTTTCTCTTCTTTATTGACTGCCATCTCCTTTTTGAATTAACCTGCCCTTGGCTTCTGTAACCTAGAACTCTCCATAATTTTCTGGCTGTTCCTTCTCAGTCTCTGTACCCAGCCATTAGACGTTGGCTTTCCTCAAACTTCAATCCTGAGTTGCCCTTTCTCTTCAACTTATATTTTCTCTCTAACTGATCTTATTCTTGCCCCCATTCTTTAATTACAGCCTTTCATAGATGACTCCTGAATTTGTATTTTTAGTACAGACCTCTAGAGATCTTAGACAACTGCATGTACATCCTTAAGAGGACCTCAAACTCAACATGTCTGAAATCAGACTTGTGATTTTTCACCCCCAGTGTGTGGTCCTCACCATTGTTCCCCATCTCAGTGAATGGCACCACCATCTGTCCATTGGGCAAGTCCTCCTTGGCACCTCTGTCCCTTACCCTCACATCTAATCCATCACAAAAAGCTGCTGATTTTATCTCAGATGGCCCAAATTCATGCGTTTTTCCCCATCTTCACTATTGTCCTAGCTTAAAACTCAATGATTTGCCATTGTAATTAGGGTTAAACTCTAAAAGCGTCAACATGGACCACAGGATTTTATGTGGTCTGGCCCTGCCACCCTCTCCAAGCCTCATCTGACTTCCCTCAGCAACTCAGACATGCCATCCTCATCCCTCTTATCACAAGCCTATATATGTTATGCCTGTTGCAGGAAGCTTTCTTCCCTCTTTCTTCCTCTCTGCACTTCATTAACTTTCTACTCTCCCTACTTAGCTTCGTTGTCACTGCTATGAGAAATCATAGCATCGTGTTCTGCTTCATAACACCATGTTTGTAGCTTTATCTCTACGTATGTGATAGGTAATTAACATAGACATCTGTTAGAGCAGGAGCTGTCTGGTGTTGCTCACCACTGTATCTCTGATGCCTAGTATGATGCCCAATACAAAGAGGTATATAATCAATAATTATTAAATTAATAACCATCTATCAACTATTTATTAAGTACTTACTACATGCCAGGCTCTGGGGATACAATAGTGGAAAGATAGATAGAGTCTCTGTCTTCATCACCTCAATTACGTGCTAGCCGGAAGAACAGACTCTAATACAGTGTTAAATGTTAAAGCTATGGTAGCAAAATTACATGGTACTGTAGGAGCATATAGCTGGGATGCTTTGCTCCTCTGCCAAAGCTTTCTGGACAAAATGATGTTTAAGCTGAGACCTAAAGAATGAGGAGGCGTTATCCAGGCTATGAGGGTTGAATGGAGTTTCTAGGCAAAAGGTACAGCATATGCAAAGGCCCAGATCTGAGGAAGGGTATGATACTTCATCCTCTCAGGAAATGTGCTGAGCTTGAATAGCTCAGATTGGGCAAGGGCTGGGATCCTGGCAAAGTGCCTGATATCAGCAGGGCTGCTGAGACACACAGTCAAGTACCACTTGGGACACCAGCCTGAAGGACCAGGGCAGGTTGTGGGTGCACCAACACTAGACACCAGACACTGATCTGAGAACTCAGCTGTCGTTGGCAGGTCATGTTTCTGGGCAGGAATTTCATGATGCCTCACAAGAGCCCTTGGGAGTAGGCCACAGTCCGTAGATCATACATTGATAAAGCAGAGGTGTAGAAGTCACCTTACCTCAGCCCACCAGAGAGTGAGGGGAGAAGTTGAGAGGGGCCTTCTTTCCTCTGCAGGCGTACCATGTACACCACAGGGAGGGTCCTCTTAGGTATCCCCTCCTTGGATAAAGAAATGAAACCAACAACTTCTTCCTCGTCTCTGGGAATCATCTCCTAGGCAGAAACTTGTTTGGAAGGAGCACACCTTTCAATATATTGAGTACTAAACCTGGAGAACAAAAGGGAAGATTCCTGGAGTTCTATGGGAAATTCTGCTTCCCCTCAATCCTCTGTGTTCTTTTAGCCCCTCACTTTCCCAAAGGATCAAGGTCGTCTAGGCTTCTGTTTATTTACCTTTCAAACAGTAAAAAAGCCTTGGCCTTTAGAGATGTGACACACCAGATTTTTGGAAACTTGGCCTGAGCCCAGAGCCTCAAGATACTAAAGGTGTCATTTACAGTGCACCAGAAAGAATTCATCTAAGGAACAGCTGGGATAGTTAGAAGAGATGCCCAAATTAGAGCCACTCTGTAGTGAACTGCCAGCCAAGAAAAGATGGAAAGCTGGAACCTATTTTAGGAGGAGGCTGGGGAATAGACCCGTATACTTAAACTGGACATTGTCCCAGGTGGTGGTGGTCATGTTGGAATGCCTGCCCCATCTACCCTTTCAGTCTTAGCAACTGACTTAGGAGAGGAAATAATGACTCCCAGGCTTTGTGATCTTGCATGGAGGGGTGCTGGGTAAGTGTCTTCCTAGAGGATGGCAGAGCTCTGGCCAGAGCCCAGGAATCACAGTCATGTATAGATCTCCACATTAGCCTCAAGCCCTCAGGCTGTCAGTCCTTAACTGTCCTAGGGTATGTTACCTTTTAAATCAGAAATGAGTGCTATAGCTGTTTTAGTTTTTAAGTGTTAGACCTCTTGGGTCCAAAATAAAGAATAAATATGCATATTATTTGGCCTGCTATGTTGTATCCAAAAAGTGAGCCAAAGTCATAAAATAACTTCAGTGATTGTATTTCAACTCATACCCAGGGAGTGATTACAAAACATCAGCCTAGTTTCTAAAATTTATGCACCTCAAACTTGGAGACATATGTCAAGCTGGGCACCTGAAACATCTTCCTGCTTCAGTACTTCTTAAAGTTTTGAGGGAGGAAAAAGGTTTTGCCGTTTTGCACTCATAAGATTTTGATCATATATGCACAAACAAAATCAAAAACATTCTTTTTTTCCATGAGAATCTTGAAAGCTGAGAAGTATAATAAGAGTATATAATGAAAAGTATTGCTACTTTTGTATTGTCGGGGAACCAGTGACATTAATCATGCTCCTGCTGTGAGAACAGAGTTTGCTTACGTCATGCTGGCCAAGGCCTGCTAGACTGCCAGTTGGAGCAGGTGGGCTAGATGATTTCTGGGCAAGTCCAGGGATGCCGACATGGTTGATGGGTCACTCTGCAATCTGTTGGGTTTTTTTTTTTGAGGAAGATTAGCCCTGAGCTAACATCTGCTGCCAATCCTCCTCTTTTTGCTGAGGAAGACTGGCCCTGAGCTAACATCCGTGCCCATCTTCCTCTACTTTATATGTGGGATGCCTACCACAGCATGGCCTGCCAAGTGGTGCCATGTCCGCACCCGGGATCTGAACTGGCGAACCCTGGGCCACCGAAGTGGAGCATGCACACTTAACCGCTGCACCACCAGGCCCGCCCCTGCAATCTGTTGTTTTGTTTTGGGTTGGTTGGGTCCCCCACACACACTTTTAATTACAGACACAGAAATTGGCTCCCACAAATCAGTGAATATCTTCTTAAAATTGCACTTGATCAGATGTGTTGTTTACAAATATGCAAATGAGTAGTTCTGCTTCCTGACAGGATGAGTTCCCTATTAAAACAGAAATGATTTTTCTAGTTTCTCTTGTTATTCTTTATTCACTCTCATATTTATAATAGTCGTTATATTTTCAACTGGGAAAAAGGATCCATAGTTTAAAACATGAAGTTCAATGTGTAAGTTTGAAACCAGGGAAGATATGCTAATAGAAGGGAAGTTCAGAGCAACCTGTAATCAGCAGCAGCAGTCGGTGTCCCTAGGGTGCCCTAAGATGCCTCTG
The DNA here is from genome assembly GCF_021613505.1 of Equus quagga. Taxonomy (NCBI): domain Eukaryota; kingdom Metazoa; phylum Chordata; class Mammalia; order Perissodactyla; family Equidae; genus Equus; species Equus quagga. The sequence continues at coordinate 87,585,773 of NC_060278.1, read as the reverse complement.
ACAGCAAAGTGGGGTGATAGCTCTACCCTGCCCACAGCCAGTGCCTTGAGAAGCAACAGTCAAAAAACAAGAGTATACAGGGGCTGGCCCCGTGGCCGAATGGTTAAGTTCGCGCGCTCCACTGCAGGCGGCCCAGTGTTTTGTTGGTTCGAATCCTGGGCGCGGACATGGCACCGCTCATCAAACCATGCTGAGGCAGTGTCCCACCATGCCACAACTAGAAGGACCCACAACGAAGAATATACAACTATGTACTGGGGGGCTTTGGGGAGAAAAAGGAAAAAAATAAAATCTTTAAAAAAAAAAAACAGTATACAGATATACTTAAAACAGAAATCTTATTCTTGTGGAAAGGCAAATGAGCACAATTACATACATCTTATGGGAGAACCCTGAATAATAACTGTCTGAAACTGCACTCTTGTAGCATTATTTAGAAGCCTACCATGCAAATTTTGAAAGGCAATTTCCAGAATTCTTTACAATTAAATAGAAATTCTGGCTAGAAGTAATAGAGTAGAAAGCACAATGAAGCGAGCAAGGTCAAGGTCAATTTTTTAAATTCCTCGGAAGGTAAAGGAAGATACTAGAAGATTTAATAGAACCTTGTACTATAGATTTGACCAAATTTGCTTAAAGTCAACCTGAGGCAACCAGGCTGAAAAAATGCCCTTATCAAATTATAAATTTAAATGTTCCCCAAAGACATACGTGGACCACCACCTGAAAGACTATTAACCCAGTTCTTTACCATATAGTTTGTTCTAAAATATTAATATAAATGATGTAACTACACTATTAGTCTTTGGACTGTTTGTATATCCGTGAAGACATTAATTTGTAAAATCCTTGATGGTTTAAAAAACTGAGAATTGGGGCCGGCCTGGTGGCACAGTGGTAAAGTGCGCACGTTCTGCTTCGGCGGGCTGGGGTTCGCCGGTTCGGATCCCGGGTGAGGACATGGCACCGCTTGGCACACCATGCTGTGGCAGGCGTCCCACGTATAAAGTAGAGGAAGATGGGCACGGATGTTAGCTCAGGGCCAGTCTTCCTCAGCAAAAAGAGGAGGATTGGCAGCAGTTAGCTCAGGGCTAATCTTCCTCAAAATAAAATAAAATAAAATAAAAAACTGAGAATTTTTCAACAATATGTGATTTTTTTTCACAGTATGGTGTTATTATGGGGGCTTGGGAGTGGGATTATGCATAGTCAGATAAGCTAGGCAGCCTTTAGGAACAGGCCTGAAGTATACCCTGAATGTTCTATCAGCCACTATATTACTTCCCTAGAATTCCTTACCTTAAAGAGTTTGTCTCTGGATTCTCAATGTGTTCAGTGGAGTGGTAACATTTTGGAGGAAGTATAAAATTGAACCATAAAAACAAAAAACTCATTTTTTCAGACATATTTATAAAGACATCAAAAGTGACTTTGCTCTGTGACCCAGATGGGCTAGATTTATCCAGGGAAAGTGACAAGACATTTCAAAATCAGGTTGATATGGTTTTTTCCCTCATAGAAATATAAAAGTACACCCTACACCACCACTCCTACCTCCCACTGGTATCTAAAAGATTATTTTTTTGCAGTGTCTAGCATAAATCACTTGTTTACTCATGGCCCCACTCGTTGATTCATCCGCAGAAGCAGAGGCAGCCTGCCAGATTATTGGGTGCTTTGGAGCAGTGACAGATGGGAACAAGCAAGGAAGGAGGGGAGAAGAGCCTGAGGTTGCTTGTTCCCCCGACTCCCCACCTCTTTTTGCAGCCATATATGTGTTTCTCAGCCCACTTGATCCTTCCTATCACAACAAAGGAGAAGTTCCCAAAGTTGACCTATTAACAGTTATTTTTCTAAGGATGAACTCTCAGTCAAGACAAAATTCTATATATAGTTTTACTGCAATTTGCTACAGTGAAAATGCAGCTTGAGAGTTAGACGTAAAGAGTTAATTATGGGGAGTTGTGGGCTGTATAAGACTCTTAGTTTATTTATATGGAATTAAAATAAAGAACACCGTTATCAACATCCTGTCAGATTAACTACCCTCTGAGTAGCAGAAGACTAATGAGTAAATCAGAGAGACTGATTCTACCACATGGCACAAGCAGTATGTCCTCTCAACAAGAAGATAAGCATATTGAAATTTCCACTAGTAGAAGCTCAGAAACATTGTACAGGTCACTTCTTGAAAAGTCATCAAGGCCTCATTTCTTAGTAATTCCTGTAGCTAGTAGAGCAGTAAAATTTTTCTTTTTGCATCTACATTTTGAGTCTGGGCTCTCAAAATACTTATGATACAAAAGAGAGAAGAAAAATTGCTTAGAACATTGAACATAGAATGCATCATCAAAAAATTCAGCCTAGTTTCCAGAAATGGATAGGTCTGATTTATCTTACACATTAATGTGTTAGAAAACATTTTTTTCTCCTAATGGGACGTAATTTTTTTTTTTTTTTTGAGGAAGATTAGCCCTGAACTAACTACTGCCAATCCTCCTCTTTTTGCTGAGGAAGACTGGCCCTGAGTTAACATCGGTGCCCATCTTCCTCTGCTTTACATGTGGGACACCTACCACAGCATGGCTTGCCAAGCTGTGCCATGTCCACACCCGGGATCCTAACGGCGAACCCTGGGCCGCTGAGAAGCAGAACGTGCGAACTTAACCACTGCGCCACGGGGCTGGCCCCCATGATGGAAAGTAATTTTAAAACACTGTGGGGGCCGGTCCTGTGCCCGAGTGGTCAAGTTCGTGCACGCTCTCCGCTTTGGTGGCCCAGGGTTTCACTGGTTTGAATCCTGGGCACGGACATGGCACCGCTCATCAGGCCATGCTGAGGTGCCATCCCACATAGCACAACCAGAGTCACTCACAACTAGAATATACAACTATATACTGGGGAGCTTTGAGGAGAAGAAGAAGAAGAAAAAAACACTGTTTTCATATTAAAACCAAAATATCTACTGTGGAGCAGCAGGAAGAATGAGGGTGAATTTTTAAGATCAGTATGAGATTCTAAGGAAATATTTACATTTGGAGAGCTTCAAGCTATTCCTTGTACTCTGCTGCAGAAGATGTTTCTGTGGGAAAGTTTTTGAGAAACATGGTTTAAATATGGGATAAGATTAAGTTGATTAAGACAATGAAAATACAAGAGGAATTAGAGTAATTAAAACACACTTAGTTCCCACCTCTTCCATGATCCCTCAGGCTCACCTGGGCTCAGAGCTGGCTGTAGCTTGCTCTGAATTGCTTCAATGCCTGCATGTATCCACAGCCTTGATATACCGGGCTAAGCTACAGTAGACACTTGACCAAGGGTCACAGTCATGTTATTTAGAGACTTTGTAGCATGGCAAAGAGTTCCTTACAGCAACACAATGGCCTGGCTTCAAAAAGGATCTACAGGCTGGTTTTTTGCACTCTGGCACAATTTATTCACTTCCTGGTAGCCATCACTCTGATTTCTCACCAAAAGTACTGTCAGTCTATCCATCATTTCATCGGGTACTGGGAACTGGTGATAGAGATTGTGGTGTCAACTGCCCAGCTAAAGAAGCTCTCCCCTCCCACTTTTTCAGCCAGGTATGTGCACTTCACCTCTCACCACCTGTATCACATTTCCCCGATCGTAGGCCCTCATGTACAGGGCCATACCTTCTTCCCGCAGAAGCCTGATAACCTCTCCATACTGAGTGCCCCTTCTGAGGCCTGGAGACTGATGCAGAGTCCAATAGGGCTCTCCTTAGGTCAGCCGTGGTTCTTGTGGACTATCTAAAAGGCATTGCTGCAAGGAGTTGCCTCAGCTGAACATGTCCTTCCTTTCCCCCACAGACATAACCAGCGCGGTGCAATCCAAGCGAAGAAAGTCCAAGTAAACAAGCTGGACAGCGACTTGATACTTGTAAATGTGTGTGAATTTTACAAAGAGCAATTTTGAGCTGTGACTTTTTAAAATCCATTTCTGTACAGTTAGTCATTTTAACAATGTGGCCCTTTTCCTAGTCCCTGCAACCTGTTTCGTAAAGTGCAATGGGGAAAGCAGAGTTGTTGAACCCCCTTGGTGTTGCAAGATGAAGTTCAAGGTTTCTAAAATGTTACCATGTATTGAGAGGAGCTAATGCGATTATGTTATTAGTTTTCACATTTCCTAAGCAGCCTAGAGTACAGGGTGAGCATTTTTAGATCTTCTAATGATGTATTGTGCTGTGGAAGTACTGTGTGTGAATAGCAGTAGTGGGAGCAAAAGGAATCTTCTCATTTGGAAATGTTGTAAATAATTTTATTATATAGTGTTTTGGATGTATTTGTTGTAGAAATGGACCAGTGAATAAAGAGAATCTAAGGGTTTGTACAATGTGAAATACTGAATGTGTTAAATAAATGTCTTTGTCCTAGAACATAAACGTTATGTTATTGGTAAGGGATCATTGGGTGAGCAAGCTCGCTCTTTGGACCATAAATGAATAGGAACAGCCTTCTTTGTGAATTAGAATCCCGTCTTGTCCTCATTGCACCTGAGATGCACCTGGCAAGTTGAGAAAAATGCACGTTTGTTCACTCAACTCATTCTTGGCTTTAAAGAAACTAGCCCTTTTCAGCAGTCTACTGGGCACTTTGGTATACATTAGTCAAATTTCTTTTGCTGCAGATAACAGAATCAACTTAGAGAGGATCAAAGGCCACCCAGGATTTTCTAGGGACTGGAAGCCATCAGCAACCCAAATAGCACTTTTTTTCCACCTCATATTTCTGCTTCTCCATGCATGTGATGGGTTGCTCCAAAACAACTGTGTTTACACCTCCATTCAGGAGATAAGCCCAGACTGACCAGCAAGATTCTTTGTAACAGCATCAAGAATCTAGCCCAGTTTAAGTCAGCTTTCTACCTTCAGTCCAGTTCTGTGGTTAGAGGGGGTAGTTCCCAAATAGAAGCGGTCATTTTGTGTTCTGTACTTCAGAGATGTCCACTATATTCCACTCTTTGGCTGCCCTGTTTCTCATCTGCATCAGGCTTAAGGGTGACTTCTCATCAACATGACCAGGTTTTTTCCCTTTCCTGGCTCAGTTCTTACCTAAAAATTTATAGTCTCCAAACCAGCTGCTTCTGCCCCTACTCCCCTCCCGAAACTTCAGGGGACTCCAACATTTGGGGCCCTGTCTTTGTCTGGGCCTCAGCTTTCTGCAGCGTCTCCTACAGCTAGATATATACTCCATCCCTTCCCCTGCAGTGACTCTGCCCTTGCCATAACCCAATGCGTGAGACAAAAAGGATGAGTCGGTGATTCTGTCATGCTCTTATTCTCATCTCTATTTCAACTGTCTTAGTGTACATATGTCTTATAAGGATCCTCTGAAAGTAGTTATTTATGAGTCAGACCCAACATTGTCTGCCTTTGTTCCCAGCAAGCTTATCTACCCTTTTCCTTCCCTGTATGACACACACAACCAGAACCAAAGCCAGCCTAATAATACTACCCTATGCCAGTACTATGCTTGACATTGCAGCATGCTTCTACTTCAGCTCTACTCAAACAGAAAGCATAATGTGCTTTAAATAGATTTTTATTTTTCTTTATATTAATTTTTTTCTCCCATAGAGGATAACATTACAGTTTAACAATCAGAATCCTGTTACACACATACACAGGCATGCCACATGACCAAGTCGAGGTGGTTGTGTCCTTGAGTCTGTTGACATGTCACAACACGGTCACCCAGAGTCTCCTCATTTCAGCCAATCTCAACACAAAACACCCAAGAGGGATGCACTCAACTTGTTGGTTCCATTTGGAACTACGTGGCAGGGCAAGAGGGAAAATATAAGGGGCTAAGGTATGTCTGCATTCAGTTCCCTCACATAAAGCCACATGGATCTGAGGAGGCATCCAAGAGCTCTGGTGGGGTCCTCGTTTCACCTAAGACATTATGGGTCAGAACAAATTCATCAGGGTTCCAGGTGGGGGCTGGGGAGCAGGCATACTCCAGAACAGCAGCAAACTGCATTCATACACACGTGTTACCCTGCTGGGGCCAGACTGGCAAAGGCTGAAAAGTGACACCCAGCTTGAAGAGAGCACTCAGACAGATTGGGGAATTACTCTAAGTTGCCCTTTGATGTAATTGGGACTCTTTCTAGAAACAGGAGTCCCTCTGACATACTCAGTTTTGGCAAAGTGCTGGTAGTATTGACATTAACTAATACTCACAAACTGGAACAGACTTCTCCAGGGTCTCTGAAAACATCAGTCAAGACAGACTCTCTAACCCCCTCCTGTCTAAGGTTGCATAGGACTTTGTGAATTCTGGTTCCCTCATGTATTCAAGTTCTGTGGTTTAAAAAAATATATCCTGAAGCATGCTCAAGGTGAAAGGCACATACACAGTCAGTACAGTATGACAAGTTCTGATGCTTCAGGAGTCAGACTAGCAGGAGACTGAGTAGTGTTGGTTCTTAGAAATCTATACACAATTAAAATACTGCCACACTCAATGCTACAGAATCTATAGGAAAGTACAAAAACATGAGCCTTGCAACTAGCCTGGTGATGAGATTGGAGGGTTCTAGAACTACAGGAGACTCCAGAAATATGGGTAAGGGAGAGGCCCTTTGAAATCTGAGCCAAATGCACTATGTCTCACTCTTCCCGCACCAGAAGGATCCTGGGCACTGCCCAGGACTGAGCCTAGGCCCAAGCTGGCAGTAAAGGAATAGGCAGGAAGAATTGGAGGGAGTTTCAGTTCTTGGAAGTGCTGAAGACCTTAAGCTGGCTGTGAAACGACCAAGGGTTGGCTGGAAGAATAAAAGTGACTAGGTCCTAGCTGAAGGAGAACCTTGGGGAGAGGAGCAAGGTTGTCAGCTACTGGGACCCTAGTGGACTGGTGTGGGGACTTTGATCTGCTTTTAGTGTAAATTTGGCTTACTCCCTTGCATAGGAGACTCCAACAGGGCTTCCTCTGTCCCCATCCCAGTATTCATGGGGCTACCCCCTGCCTTGCCCACACACCCCACATGAGGCTTGGGGCTCTAAGGTCAGGGAAGGCAGCTGGAAACCTGGAATTGGGGTGAGGGGGAAGACTTATGTTAGTATGTAACAGGAAATCTTAAAAGTTTCAAGGAAGAAGAGCACACACTAGAAAAGGACTGTTAGAAAGAGAAAAAGGGAAGCAACTCGGGGCATCCCAAGAGGCTGTTGCTGGTGTCTGAGCCCAAAATTCAGTCTCACCATGAGAAGGGGAAAGCTGGCTGCCCCGACCCCTCTGTCTCACCCAGGGATTCGGGTTCCCTTCTCCAAGTACTTACTGGAGGGGGAGGGGAGGGGAACCATAGGGCACCCATTTCTCCCACAGCGTAGAAAGGAAGAGAGCCCTGAGGGAGAAAATGAGCAGAGGCCCCTGAAGGCCCTGAACCTGGATAAGGACTATTTGGGGATTGGGACAGTGGGGCTCCTGGCCTCCTACCCAAGAATGTTTATTAGCCGTCCTGGGCAGGGTGTGAAATACAAGGCTAGAGCAAGATGAAGACTGAGCTGTCAGTCTTGGGATGGCTTCACCTCCACAGCATCATTCCTCTGCATTCTTACTCTGGGGTGTGCACTTCCCCTGCCTAGAAGCCCTCTGACCTGCATCTCTCCTAAGCTAGTTCTAGCACCTTGGGCATGTGAACAGATGGCCAGGATGGCAGGGCCTTGCCCAGCCTCTACTCCTGGGGTGACATGTTGTGGATGGGGCAGCAAGATACTAACTAAGCCCTTCAGACTCAAGGGCCTGCAGAGGGTTGGATTTCAGGAAGAGATTTGGGAGGTGGAATTATAGGAAAGGGAAGTGGGGGTAGACTCTAGGCTTCAGCCTGAGAGCAGAGTTTGGCCTCTCTGAGCAAGCACAGTGCCAGCTCCCATGGTGCCCTGCTCCTTATAGCTTCTCAACCTGTCTGTCCTGTCTACCTCTCCAGTAGGCTGTCTCTTTCCCTTGATTCCCTCCACCTTCTCCCTCTAGCTCACATCTCACAGACCTCTTCCACGTACATCACCTTTTCATGCCTAAGCAACTCCAAGGAGCCCAGCCCCCAGGGGAGAGGGAAGGGGGAGACTAAGGGCAGAACCCTTTAGTTTCAGTGTCTCTCCTCCCCGCCCCCCCCCCCCCCCCCATTTGGGAGGGAATTACTGGGAATGAATAATAAGGGAGAAGGAATGAGTGTAGTGCCAAACATGAGATAGGGTGTGGCTCGTAAAGTGGGAGGTGAAGGTAGGGAATGAGCCAGATCTGGGACTGGAAGAAAGACTGAGAATCAGGAGTGGGCCAGAGGTAGAGGACTAGGGGACAAGGATGAAGGGGAATGTCAGGGCAGAGGGCGGGATGCGGGACGCGGACCAGAGAAGGAAGAATGGAGTGTCGGGGTAGGGGAAATGGAGGATTAGATGCTGGGCATGGCGGCCAGAGGAGGAAGGGTGAAAGACAGGGGGGGATTCAGAGGCAGATTAGAGGATCAGAGGTGGGGACATTGAGGGAGAGGGGGGCTATCACCCCACCTCACACACTTAAGAAAGAGGAAGGTTGTGATGTCCAGCCTGAGGCGGGCCTCGGGCGCCCCTCGAGCAGCGCACTGGCTGCGGCGGAGGGGCCCGACAGGGGTCAGGCGTCGGCGAGGGGGCTGTGGTGCGGCCAGCGGACGCTCAGTAGTTGAACTGGCGCTGGCACGGCTGGTAGACGAAGCTGCCCTGGTGCTTGGGGCGGCGCGGGCGGCTCTCGCGGGCGCGGTTCTGCCGTTGCACCACCTTGGCGCTCAGCGCGTGGCGCTCGGCCCGCTGCCGGGCCCGCTGCAGCCGCCGCGCCTGGCCCCCCTTCTCCAGCAGCGCAGCGCGCGCCGGCAGAGGGGCGGCGGCGTGGTGCAGGGCCCGGGGCTCTCGGCGGGCAGGCGCCAACTCCCTGCGGGGACAAAGCAGGGCTCGGTCAGAGCCAGACAGTCGGAGGGCGGAGAAGAGCACTGGAGCCTCCCACCCTGTCCCCGCACCCTCGCCTGGAGCAGTGCCAGTCTCTATTCATAGCGCGCCGGCCCTTCCTCCTAGCCCTGGCCACAGGTAAGCCAGACCCCAGGGAAGCCTCCGCTCCTCTTGCCTTTTGTACAAGCCTCTAGAAACCCGACCCCCTCGACGCTCTGGCTTCCTTCCTCCAGCTCCAAACCCATCCCAAGCCTCTCAACTGCCTCTCCCCCAAACCCCGCCCAGCCATGAAGCCACGCCTCTCAGTAGCTCAGAGCCCCGCCCCAGTCCCCCGCTCCCAGCCTTGTCCCTGGCCATAGGCCCGCCCTTTGCCACTAAGAGACGCCCCTGAGGGTCCCGCCCCCTCGGTGCGGGGCAGGACCCGCGCGCGCCTCCGAGATACGCCTCTCTAGGCTTCCAGGCTCCGCCCCCGGCCGGCTCACCCATCGCTAAGGTCACCGTCAGGCAGGGCAGCGTCGGGGTGCGGGGAAGGGGGCCCGGGCTCCAGCACTATGGTGCTGCCGGTGACGTAAACGGACATGCTGGGGTGCTCGATGAGGAGGTCCTCCAGGGGGCTGCTCTGGAGGCGGGCGGGCCCAAGTCCGGGCCCCTCTGCAGTAAAACAGGCGGGAGGGGTAACAAACCAGCTCTCGTCCATCAAGGAGGGCGCGGGCGGAGGGCGGCCTGCGGGGGCAGGGGCGGCCCCAGGGCTGGGTGGAGCCGCGTAGCTGTCTATGGAGTGCGGGAGGGGGAGCCATATGGAGGAGGGGGTGCAGCGGGGAGGGACACACACACACCGGACACGGGGGGCGGGGAGAGAAAGAGTATCGTTAGTCAGACCCGCTGCTCTGCCCGCTGCGCCCAAGGGGCACCCACAGGCCAGGAGTCTCGACCTGCTTCCCGAGGGTACGTGAAGTGTGGGTCCCAACACTGTGCCGCCCAGAGATCCCCCGGCTTGCATGGGATGGGACCCTGTTACCCCACCTCCAGTGTCACTGCCTCAGCCCCAGATTGCCCAGTAGGCCTGAGGGAACTCCCCAATCCCCAAGCAGCTCCCTTCCCCTTTGCTGCTCGGCCACCTGCCCTTACTTCACAGACCCAAGAGTCAGAGTCCTGGCCCCTGACTCAGGCCTCACCCGGCAAGTCAATGATGAGCCAGCCATCCACTTCATCCTCCTCGGAGACGAAGGCTCCCGGGCAGTCAGGGTCCTCAGTGGGCTGGGGGTTGCTGAAGAAAAGGCTAGTGAGGCGCTGGAACATGGTGGGGAAGTGAAGCGGCCTCAGGGGGCGCCCGATGGCAGTGCAGAAACCTGGGAGGTGTAGAGAGTAGTCAGGGCCACCACTGACTGAAGTTTACCCCCACTCCTGACTTCCGGATACCACCCCCAGCCCCCAGAGCAGTGACAAGAGTACAGCAGGAACATGTGGGGACGCTTTGCCACCTATGCACTTTCTGGTAGCTAAGCCTGCCCTCAGGCTTTTCTGTTTTCTATGTGGCCTTAGGAAGTTATTTAACTTATCTGTGCTTTAGTTTTCTCGTCTGTCAAATGGCAATGATAATGGTACCCTCCTCTGGGTCCTTATAAGAATTAAATAAGCTAAACACAAAGTGCTTAGAATAGTACCTGGACTCAGAGTAAGAAGTCAGTAAACTAATCAACTAGTTATTAATATTATTCCATGCTCTAGGGACATGGAAGGAGTGATATATATGACCAGACTCTGTCAGGGAAGGTTTCCAGAGGATTGGGCATCCAAGCTGGACCTTGAAGGGTAAATAGGAGTTATCCAAGCAAGAAAGAAATTGCCCAATATTGTGATTATTTATCATCATTATCATAATACAGTGAACATTCATGTGCCAGGTACTATACTAAGCGCTTTACCTATATTACCCCATGTAATCCTCACAACAACTCTAGGAAGTGAGTATAATTATTATCTCTCTTTTACAGATAAAGAAACTGAGTCTCAGAGAGGTAAGGTAACTTGCCCAAAGTCTCACAGCTAGTAAGATACAGAGGTAGGATTTGAACCCACGCAGTCAGATTCTAGAGGCAGCAGCCATAACCACTATAATCCATAGCTGGATGTCTGTCTGGATTAGGCATTGTTAACCTGGTGGCGAGAGGCCATTGTCCCTGTGTATTGTTATGCGAAGAAGGACCATGGTTTTCATCATGATTTCCTAAACAGCAGTCCTTGACCCCAGAGATTAAGAACCACTACTCAAGCCTGGGTGGTTTGAAAAGTGCTGCCTAGCAGAAATCCCACGGAACTGCTACCGTCTCACCATGTGATCGCAAAACCCTCAGTCATGTCTGTCAGACAAAGTTCAAAGATCCTATTCCCACAGGCCTTTCCCCCTCTGCCCCCCTAGTCGTAAACTCCTGCTCAAGGGCAGCATCCCTGGCTGGGAGGAGGATCAGGTTGCCTGGCCCCAGGGAGACAGCAGGTCAGTGGGAGGTGATGAGGGAGGGAGGGAGCTATCAGACCCTAGGAGCCCTTAAGGATGAGCACTGAGGGTTGGACCAGGACTTAAACCCTCAATCAGCCCTTCCCTGGGTGAAGATGAGGAAGGAGACCCCCTGCTCCATGGAGACACTAAGAAGGTGGCTCTCGATCTGCCCCTCTCCCCACCTCACAGCCTAGCGCAGGACTAGACCTGGGCTAGGAGCTCCTGGCCAGACCCCCTGGATGTCCCTAAAGCTTGGCCCTCCACATCTGTCCCCTGAAGATGATTGACAGTTTTGCTTCTGAGCCCCTTGTCACCTTCCTCTAGGGATGTTTCCACCCTTCCTATAGAACTCCTGGGGGGCTTGTCCACACTTCCATTCCCTGGAGGCATTCTACTCTTAATGCTAACCCACCTCAGGTATTTCTATGCTCATTGCTACCTCTCTCATTCCCTGGGAATGTTTTCACACTTGACACAGAATCACCTAACCTCCATACCCTGAGAGTATTTCCACATTTGCAGACCCACAGTGGACTCCAGAAGGAAGCGCTCCCAGGGTGCTGGCCCTGGTGGCAGATCTACAGGGATTAGGGAAGTTTGGGCCACCCCCAACTAGTGCCTGCCCAGCACATGCCACACATCCCAACCCATCTGTAGCCACAGGAGTTAGTGACTCAGTTACCAAAAATCCAGCAAGCTTGGCCTCTCCTGAAGGAAGGGAAGTTTGAGGACTTGTTGAGGCACAGCCTCCTTCCACGGACCTACTACTTCATTGAGAAGATGAAAGGGAAGTCAAGAGCTGTTTTCAGGGACCATGATATTCACCCGGCCCACTTTACAACTTCAGATCAGAGGATATAAGTCTGTCCAAAGACAAACAGCTAGATGGTGGCAGAGCAGGCCTAGCCCCAGGTCACTGAGAATCCAGTCCTGAGTGTACACAGTCAGGAAAGCCTCAGCAAACAATCCCCCAAAATATAATGATGCAGGGGAGATAAGGAGGTCAGACAGCAATCAGACCTTGATCAAGTTACTGCCCCCCCCACAGAGCCCCTCTGCCCACCCCTTTTATAAAGGGTCTGGGGTTCCTGGCACCAAGATTCATAATGCACTTACCAGAGTACCCACTGTGTGCCAGAGCCTCTCCGGGCCTCCTCAAATTACAGATTGAGGTAAGGGAGGCTCAGTGGGGGGAAGCTTCCTGCCTGAGGTCACACAGCAAGTCATCGACAGAGCCAGGAGTAACAGCAGCACCAGCCAGCCAGCGCCTGCCCACTCATGACCACTGGGGGAGCCTCTCAGATTTTCTTTCCCAGCCCTGCCAGCTTCCTGGTTCTCACATTCCCAGCTCTGCTCCAGGGAGAACCATTCCCTTTAATAACTACAGCAGCCGTGCCCGGAATAGCACTTGAGCCCCAAGCCACCACTACCTCAACCCATCCTTGAGCAAAACCCAGGCTGGGATGGGGCTCCTCGTCTAGCCTCTGGGCCCATCCACTGGGGAAGTCAGAAGCTCTCTTTCTCCTACTCCTTCTCTGGGCCCTCTGTGAGCAGAGAGAGGGGCAGCACAAGCCTTGTAAACACCATCACTAGGCCAGTTCAGTCCTTCCTAGCTGACAACCCTGGGGGTCAGGGAGGTGATGAACAGCCAAACAGAAGGGAACTTGTACCTCCCACCCCTCTCCTACATCAGCCCTGGAGACACCCTGATGCAACCAATGACTCACCTTCCTGTGGTCAAAACAGCTGGGAGGCAGCAATTTTATTGGGCTCTGGGACTCCAAGGTACAGAGTTAGGATCAGGGCCACAAAAGGGGACCCAGTCTCCAGACCTGGAAAAAGATCCAGGAGTGGGGCTGGCCCCGTGGCCGAGTGGTTAAGTTCACGCGCTCCGCTGCAGGCGGCCCAGTGTTTCGTTGGTTCGAATCCTGGGCGCAGACATGGCACTGCTCATCA